>NC_057796.1:158538600-158733651 GCF_018294505.1 Triticum aestivum | reverse complement strand
GGGCTTCGGCGGCGGCGCGGAGCCACGTGGCGCGGTGATTCGTCCGGCGCCGGGCGGACGTGTCCGGCGCGCGGAGGAAGGGGAAGACTAGGGTTTGGACCCGAATTTGGATGAGGACATATTTATAGCTAGGGGGAGCTAGGAGACTTCAAATGGAGTGCGGTTTTCGCCCACACGATCATGATCGAACGACCGAGAGCATGGAGGAGACTTAGATGGGTTATTGGGCTGTTTGGAGGGGGGTTTGGCTGCAACACACAAAAGGCCTTTTGTTGAGGATATAGACCTTAGAGTCACCTGCCAGAAGGGGCCGGGTTACTCATAATGGTCATCGACAGAAGCCCGGCGACAAGCTTGAAGATGGTGGGCCAAAGATGGGCTTAAGACCCGGATATGGCTTAAGGCCCGTAGTTACAACCATCCTTATGGTAGAACTTGTAGTGTAAGGCAAGAATAGTTGAGAGTCCGAGCCGGACACTCTTATGAGCCGGCCGGGACTCTGAGAGCTGTTGGGCGTCAGTCTCCCTATATAAAGGGACGACCCGGCAGCGGTTTAGGGGCAAGAGAGATCTCATCGAGAGCCGGTCATAACAGTTAAGCTCCCTGGTCATCGAAACCCTAATCAATACCACCTCAACTGGACGTAGGCTTTTACCTTCACCGTAAGGGGCCGAACCAGTATAAAACCTCGTGTTCCTTGTCCCATTAACCCCTTCAAGCTTCCTAGCGGCGATGGCTCCACGACTAAGTTCTAGCTTGAGGACATCTGCCGTGACAATTCCACGATAGTTGGCGCCCACCGTGGGGCCAGCGCACGGTGGATTTGAGTTCTTGAAGGGCAGCTTCGAAGGGCTCAAGGGATACGCTGTGGGCCGGATGACCAAGAGTCGTCGCGGCAAGCTCTACATCGACGATGCAAACTGGGGCCCCGACGACGCCTCAATTGAGTACGGGTACCGGGTCCCCTTCGGCGGAATTCATGTTTTCATTGGCAAGATTGGTGAGCCGGGCCATGAGCCGGATCTCTGCGCCGATCTCATCGAGACGGCTCAGCGTGCACGACCCGCCGGGGCCCTGCCTGCCTTAAAGCATGCTTTTGTGGGATGTATCCATGGAGGGCTCTCTGGATCTGGTGATGAGACGGCCGCCGGCTCTGACGGCGAGTCGTCCACCGATGAGTCAAACTCGTTATATCAACTTTAAGATGGCAGGCTCATGGGTTGTTCCGATGGTGACAGTATTCCGGACCCGTTTGAGCCGCCAAGCCGGGTTGGAATCTTCATGGCCGGTGCGCAGCCTGTTCAGAACCCTGCTGCTGGAGCGGGAAACCCGGTGCCCTCGCCGGCTCAGGTGCTGATGGATCTCACGGACAAGATGACGACCCTGTTGACCGCCGCGGTTGACCCGGTGGATCAAGCTCAGCATGATGTGGAGGTGGCGCAGTTAAAGTTAGATCTAGTGAAAGCTAAGGAGGATCTGGCAGCGGAAGGGATCAGGATGGCTGCGGAGAGGGCGGCTCTCGACGCCCAAACTCAGTTGATCCAGGCGCAGTCCTTCCGGCTCACGATGGATCAGAACGCGTCCAATGAGGTCATGAGAAGGAGGCATCAAAAAGCCCAATCTCGACTCCCTCCGGTTTACGATCCTCGAAACCTCTTCAACACGCCAGGTGCAGGGTCTAGTAACCCGCCAGGGATCATACTGTTGGGGAACGTAGTAGAAATTCAAAATTTTCTACGCATCACCAAGATCAATCTATGGAGTTTACTAGCAACGAGAGGGAAGGAGTGCATCTACATACCCTTGTAGATCGCGAGCGGAAGCGTTCAAGAGAACGGGGTTGATGGAGTCGTACTCGTCGTGATCCAAATCACCGATGATCCTAGCGCCGAACGGACGGCACCTCCGCGTTCAACACACGTACGGAGCAGCGACGTCTCCTCCTTCTTGATCCAGCAAGGGGGGAGGAGAGGTTCATGGAGATCCAGCAGCACGACGGCGTGGTGGTGGAAGTAGTGGGATTCCAACAGGGCTTCGCCAAGCGCTGCGGGAGGAGGGAGATGTGTCACGGGAGGGAGAGGGAGGTGCCAGGGCTTAGGTACCGCTGCCCTCCCTTCCCCCCACTATATATAGGGCCAAGGGAGAGGGGGGGCGCAGCCTTGGCCCTTCCTCCAAGGAAGGGTGCGGCCAGGGAGGAGTCCTTCCTCCCCAAGGCACCTCGGAGGTGCCTTCCCCCTTTAGGACTCTCCCTTTTTCTTATCTCTTGGCGCATGGGCCTCTTGGGGCTGGTGCCCTTGGCCCATATAGGCCAAGGCGCACCCCCTACAGCCCATGTGGCCCCCCGGGGCTGGTGGACCCCCTTGGTGGACCCCCGGACCCCTTTCGACACTCCCGGTACAATACCGATAAAGTGCGAAACTTTACCGGCGACCAAAATAAGACTTCCCATATATAAATCTTTACCTCCGGACCATTTCGGAACTCCTCGTGACGTCCGGGATCTCATCCGGGACTCCGAACAACTTTTCGGGTTACCGCATACTAATATCTCTATAACCCTAGCGTCACCGAACCTTAAGTGTGTAGACCCTACGGGTTCGGGAGACAGGCAGACATGACCGAGACGACTCTTCGGTCAATAACCAACAGCGGGATCTGGATACCCATGTTGGCTCCCACATGCTCCTCGATGATCTCATCGGATGAACCACGATGTCGAGGATTCAATCAATCTCGTATACAATTCCCTTTGTCTATCGGTATGTCACTTGCCCGAGATTCGATCGTCGGTATCCCGATACCTTGTTCAATCCCATTACCGGCAAGTCTCTTTACTCGTTCCGTAACACATCATCCCGTGATCAACTCCTTGGTCACATTGTGCACATTATGATGATGTCCTACCGAGTGGGCCCAGAGATACCTCTCCGTTTACACGGAGTGACAAATCCCAGTCTCGATTCGTGCCAACCCAACAGACACTTTCGGAGATACCTGTAGTGCACCTTTATAGCCACCCAGTTACGTTGTGACGTTTGGTACACCCAAAGCATTCCTACGGTATCCGGGAGTTGCACAATCTCATGGTCTAAGGAAATGATACTTGACATTAGAAAAGCTCTTAGCAAACGAACTACACGATCTTGTGCTAGGCTTAGGATTGGGTCTTGTCCATCACATCATTCTCCTAATGATGTGATCCCGTTATCAACGACATCCAATGTCCATGGTCAGGAAACCGTAACCATCTATTGATCAACGAGCTAGTCAACTAGAGGCTTACTAGGGACATGGTGTTGTCTATGTATCCACACATGTATCTGAGTTTCCTATCAATACAATTCTAGCATGGATAATAAACGTTTATCATGAACAAGGAAATATAATAATAACCAATTTATTATTGCCTCTAGGGCATATTTCCAACAGTCTCCCACTTGCACTAGAGTCAATAATCTAGTTCACATCACCATGTGATTAACACTCACAGGTCACATCACCATGCGACCAACACCCAAGAGTTTACTAGAGTCAACAATCTAGTTCACATCTCTATGTGATTAACACTCAATGAGTTCTGGTTTGATCATGTTATGCTAGTGAGAGAGGTTATTAGTCAACGGGTCTGAACCTTTCAGATCCGTGCGTGCTTTACGAATATTTATGTCATCTTGTAGATGCTACCACGCGCTACTTGGATCCATTTCAAATAACTGCTCTACTATACGAATCCGGTTTACTACTCAGAGCCATCCGGATTAGTGTCAAAGTTCGCATCGACGTAACCCTTTACGACGAACTCCTTTTCACCTCCATAATCGAGAAAATTCCTTAGTCCACTAGATAGTAAGGATAAGTTCGACCGCTGTCATGTGATCCATTCCCGGATCACTATTGTACCCCTTGACCAACTCATGGCAAGGCACACTACATGTGCGGTACACAGCGTAGCATACTATAGAGCCTACGTCTAAAGCATAGGGGACGACCTTCGTCCTTTCTCTCTCTTCTGCTGTGGTCAGGTCTTGAGTCTTACTCAATACTCACACCTTGTAACACAGCCAAGAACTCCTTCTTTGCTGATCTATTTTGAACTCTTTCAAAATCATGTCAAGGTGTGCGTTCTTTGAAAGTATCATCAGGCGTCTTGATCTATCTCTATAGATCTTGATGCCCAATATGTAAGCAGCTTTATCCAGGTCTTCCTTTGAAAGACTCCTTTCAAACAACCCTTTATGCTTTCTAGAAATTTTACATCATTTCGGATCAACAATATGTCATTCACATATACTTATGAGAAATGTTGTAGCGCTCCCACTCACTTTATTGTAAATACAAGTTTCTAACAAACTTTGTATAAACCCAAAAACTTTGATCACTCCATCAAAGCGTATATTCTGACTCCGAGATGCTTGCTCTAGTCCATGGAAGGATCGCTGGAGCTAGCATACCTTTTAGCATCCTTAGGATCGACAAAACCTTTCTGATTGTATCACATACAACCTTTCCTTTCGAAAACTGGTAAGGAAACTTGTTTTGACATCCATCTGCCAGATTTCATAAATGCAGCTAATGCTAACATGATTCCGACGGACTTAAGCATCGCTACGGATGAGAAAATCTCATCGTAGTCAACTCCTTGAACTTGTGAAAATGCTCTTTGCCACAAGTCGAGCTTCATAGACGGTAACATTACCGTCCATGTCCGTCTTCTTCTTAATGATCCATTTATCTCAATGGCTTGCCGATCATCGGGCAAGTTCACCAAAGTCCATGCTTTGTTCTGATACATGGATCCTATCTCGGATTTCATGGCTTCTAACCATTTGTTGGAATATGGGCCCACCATCGCTTCTCCATAGCTCATAGGTTCATTGTTGTCTAGCAACATGACTTCCAAGACAGGATCACGTGCCACTCTGAAGTAGCACACATCCTCGTCGTCCTACGAGGTTTTTGGTAGTGACTTGATCCGAAGTTTCATGATCACTATCATGAGCTTCCACTTCAATTGGTGTAGGTGCCACAGGAACAACTTCATGTGCCTTGCTACGCACTAGTTGAAGTGTCGGTTCAATAACCTTATCAAGTCTCCACCATCCTCCCACTCAATTCTTTCGAGAGAAACTTTTCCTCGACAAAGGATCTGTTTCTAGAAGCAATTACCTTTTGCTTCCAGATCTGAAATAGGAGGTATACCCAACTATTTTTTGGGTATTCTATGAAGACGCATTTATCCGCTTTGGGTTCGAGCTTATCAGCCTGAAACTTTTTCACATAAGCATCGGAGCCCCAAACTTTTAAGAAACGACAACTTAGGTTTCTCTAAACGGTGTCGTCTCAACGGAATTGCGCGGTGCCCCTTTTAAAGTGAATGCGGTTATCCCTAATGCCTAACCCATAAACGATAGTGGTAATTCGATAAGAAACATCATGGTATGCACCATATCCAATAGGGTGCAGTTATGATGTTCGGACACACCATCACACTATGGTGTTCCAGGCGGTATTAATTGTGAAACACTTCCACAATGTCTTAATTGTGTGCCAAACTCGTAACTCAGATACTCATCTCTATGATCATATCACAGACATTTTATCCTCTTGTCACGACGATCTTCAACTTCACTCTGAAATTACTTGAACCTTTCAATAATTCAGACTTGTGTTTCATCAAGTAAATACACTCAGCATCTACTCAAATCATCTGTGAAGTAAGAACATAACGATATCCACTGCATGCCTCAGCACTCATTGGACGGCACACATCAAAATGTATTACATCCAACAAGTTGCTCTCTTGTTCCATCTTACTGAAAATGAGGCCTTTCAGTCATCTTGCCCATGTGGTATGATTTGCATGTCTCAGGTGATTCAAAATCAAGTGAGTCCAAACGATCCATCTGCATGGAGTTTCTTCATGCATATATACCAATAGACATGGTTCACATGTCTCAATCTTTTCAAAAACGAGTGAGTCCAAAGATCCATCTACATGGAGCTTCTTCATGCGTTTTATACCAATATGACTCATGTGGCAGTGCCACAAGTATGTGGTACTATCATTACTATCTTATATCTTTTGGCATGAACATGTGTATCACTACGATCGAGATTCATTTTAGGTGCAAGACCATTGAAGGTATCAAATAAACAGAGTAACCATTATTCTCCTTAAATGAATAACCGTATTGCGATAAACATAATCCAATCATGTTTATGCTCAACGCAAACACCAATCTCGATGGTAGAGGGAGCATGCGATGCTTGATCACATCAACCTTGGAAACACTTCCAACACACATCGTCATCTCACTTTTAGCCAGTCTCCATTTATTCCGCAGCTTTTATTTTGAGTTACTAACACTTAGCAACCGAACCGGTATCTAATACCCTGGTGCTGCTCGGAGTACTAGTAAAGTACACATTCATATAATGTATATCCAATATACTTCTGTCGACCTTGCCTGCCTTCTCATCTACCAAGTATCTAGGGTAGTACTGCTTCAGTGACCGTTCCCCTCATTACAGAAGCACTTAGTCTCGGGTTTGGGTTCAACCTTGGGATTCTTTACTAGAGCAGCAAATGATTTGCTGTTTCATGAAGTATCCCTTTTGCCCTTGCCCTTTTAGAACTAGTGGTTTTACTAACCATCAACAATTGATACTCCTTCTTGATTTCTACTTTCGCGGTGTCAAACATCGCAAATAGCTCAAGGATCATCATAACTATCCCTGATATGTTATAGTTCATCACGAAGCTCTACTAGCTTGGTGGCAGTGACTATGGAGAACTATCACTATCTCATCTGGGAGATTAACTCCCACTCGATTCAAGCGATTGTGGTACTCAGACAATCTGAGCACATGCTCAACGATTGAGCTTTTCTCCCTTAGTTTGCAGGCTTAAGAAACTTGTCAGAGGTCTCATACCTCTTGACGTGGGCACTAGTCTGAAATCCCAATTTCAGTCTTCGGAACATCTCATATGTTCTGCGACGTTTCAAAACCGTCTTTGGTGCCACAATTCTAAACCGTTAGCATTACGCACTGAACTATCACGTAGTTATCAAAACGTGTATGTCAGATGTTTCGCAACATCTACAGACGACGCTGAGGTTCAGCAAACCGAGCGGTGCATTAAGGACATAAGCCTTCCATGCAGCAATGAGGACAATCCTCAGTTTACGGACCCAGTCCACATAATTGCTACTACCAACTTTCAACTAAATTTTCTCTAGGAACATATCTTAACCAGTAGAACTAAAGCGCAATGACATAATTTGTAAACACCTTTTGACTATGTTCATGATAATGAAGCTCATCTGATTATGAACTCCCACTTAGATAGACATCCCTCTAGTCATCTAAGTGATACATGATCCGAGTCAAACTAGGCCATGTCCGATCATCACGTGAGACGGACTAGTCATCATCGGTGAACATCTCCATGTTGATCGTATCTGCTATACGACTCATGTTCGACCTTTCGGTCTCTTGTGTTCCGAGGCCATGTCTGTACATGCTAGGCTCGTCAAGTCAACCTAAGTGTTTCGCATGTGTTCCGAGGCCATGTCTGTACATGCTAGGCTCGTCAACACCCGTTGTATTCGAACGTTAGAATCTATCACACCCGATCATCACGTGGTGCTTCGAAACAACGAACCTTCGCAACGGTGCACAGTTAGGGGGAACACTTCTCTTGAAATTTTAGTGAGGGATCATCTTACTTACTACCGTCGTTCTAAGCAAATAAGATGCATAACATGATAAACATCACATGCAATCAAATAGTGACATGATATGGCCAATATCATTTTGCTCCTTTGATCTCCATCTTCGGGGCACCATGATCATCTTCGTCACCGGCATGACACCATGATCTCCATCATCATGATCTCCATCATTGTGTCTTTATAAAGTTGTCACGCCAACGATTACTTCTACTTCTATGGCTAACGCGCTTAGCAATAAAGTAAAGTAATTTACATGGCGTTATTCAATGACACGCAGGTCATACAAAAAAATAAAGACAACTCCTATGGCTCCTGCCGGTTGTCATACTCATCAACATGCAAGTCGTGATTCCTATTACAAGAACATGATCAATCTCATACATCACATATATCATTCATCACATCCTTTTGGCCATATCACATCACATAGCATACCCTGCAAAAACAAGTTAGACGTCCTCTAATTGTTGTTGCATGTTTTACGTGGCTGCTATGGGATTCTAGCAAGAACGTTTCTTACCTACGCAAAAGCCACAACGTGATATGCCAATTTCTATTTACCCTTCATAAGGACCCTTTTCATCGAATCCGTTCCGACTAAAGTGGGAGAGACAGACACCCGCTAGCCACCTTATGCAACTAGTGCATGTCAGTCGGTGGAACCTGTCTCACGTAAGCGTATGTGTAAGGTCGGTCCGGGCCGCTTCATCCCACAATGCCGCCGAAACAAGATAAGACTAGTAGCGGCAAGAAGAATTCACAACATCGACGCCCACAACTACTTTGTGTTCTACTCGTGCATAGAAACTACGCATAGACCTAGCTCATGATGCCACTGTTGGGGAACGTAGCAGAAATTCAAAATTTTCTACGCATCACCAAGATCAATCTATGGAGTTTACTAGCAACGAGAGGGAAGGAGTGCATCTACATACCCTTGTAGATCGCGAGCGGAAGCGTTCAAGAGAACGGGGTTGATGGAGTCGTACTCGTCGTGATCCAAATCATCGATGATCCTAGCGCCGAACGGACGGCACCTCCGCGTTCAACACACGTACGGAGAAGCGACGTCTCCTCCTTCTTGATCCAGCAAGGGGGGAGGAGAGGTTCATGGAGATCCAGCAGCACGACGGCGTGGTGGTGGAAGTAGCGGGATTCCAACAGGGCTTCGCCAAGCGCTGCGGGAGGAGGGAGATGTGTCACGGGAGGGAGAGGGAGGCGCCAGGGCTTAGGTATCGCTGCCCTCCCTTCCCCCCACTATATATAGGGCCAAGGGAGAGGGGGGGGGCGTAGCCTTGGCCCTTCCTCCAAGGAAGGGTGCGGCCAGGGAGGAGTCCTTCCTCCCCAAGGCACCTCGGAGGTGCCTTCCCCCTTTAGGACTCTCCCTTTTTCTTATCTCTTGGCGCATGGGCCTCTTGGGGCTGGTGCCCTTGGCCCATATAGGCCAAGGCGCACCCCCTACAGCCCATGTGGCCCCCCGGGGCTGGTGGACCCCCTTGGTGGACCCCCGGACCCCTTTCGACACTCCCGGTACAATACCGATAAAGTGTGAAACTTTTCCGGCGACCAAAATAAGACTTCCCATATATAAATCTTTACCTCCGGACCATTCCGGAACTCCTCGTGACGTCCGGGATCTCATCCAGGACTCCGAACAACTTTTCGGGTTACCGCATACTAATATCTCTATAACCCTAGCGTCACCGAACCTTAAGTGTGTAGACCCTACGGGTTCGGGAGACAGGCAGACATGACCGAGACGACTCTTCGGTCAATAACCAACAGCGGGATCTGGATACCCATGTTGGCTCCCACATGCTCCTCGATGATCTCATCGGATGAACCACGATGTCGAGGATTCAATCAATCCCGTATACAATTCCCTTTGTCTATCGGTATGTCACTTGCCCGAGATTCGATCGTCGGTATCCCGATACCTTGTTCAATCCCGTTACCGGCAAGTCTCTTTACTCGTTCCGTAACACATCACCCCGTGATCAACTCCTTGGTCACATTGTGCACATTATGATGATGTCCTACCGAGTGGGCCCAGAGATACCTCTCCGTTTACACGGAGTGACAAATCCCAGTCTCGATTCGTGCCAACCCAACAGACACTTTCGGAGATACCTGTAGTGCACCTTTATAGCCACCCAGTTACGTTGTGACGTTTGGTACACCCAAAGCATTCCTACGGTATCCGGGAGTTGCACAATCTCATGGTCTAAGGAAATGATACTTGACATTAGAAAAGCTCTTAGCAAACGAACTACACGATCTTGTGCTAGGCTTAGGATTGGGTCTTGTCCATCACATCATTCTCCTAATGATGTGATCCCATTATCAACGACATCCAATGTCCATGGTCAGGAAACCGTAACCATCTATTGATCAACGAGCTAGTCAACTAGAGGCTTACTAGGGACATGGTGTTGTCTATGTATCCACACATGTATCTGAGTTTCCTATCAATACAATTCTAGCATGGATAATAAACGTTTATCATGAACAAGGAAATATAATAATAACCAATTTATTATTGCCTCTAGGGCATATTTCCAACACATAGTGCCCGGGTCTGGGACCCCTGTTCAGCCACAAGTGATGGGGCCTCCCCGGGTGAACCCTGTCCCGCCTCAGTATGTGCCAATACCACCGGGTCATTATGCTAACCCGCTGGAGAACATGGTTGCCGCAGCAGCACGGCTGGCGGCCCTCCCAATTGACGGTGACTCTCCGACGGCTATTGAAACCCGCCGGGTCAGGGAACTTTTTCAGACAGCACTGGCGCAGCAAGAGGCGTACTATTACAGCCGGGACAGGATCCACTCGACCCCTCGTCCAGGCCGGAGCTCGAGTTATAGCAGACACATGGTCTCAGCTACCGACTCAAGTAATGTCCGACGCCATGACCCGCCCCCTGGCCATGGCCCGGTTCATAACGGAGCCTTTCACGCAGCAGACCAAGACAGAGCGCGGCAAGAGGCGGAGCAGGTGCCTCAGTTGACGGCTTACCAGACTCCCCCGGCTTATCCGACGACTTCCGTCGACGTAGGTATCCCTACCAGGATTGGAGGTGTCCCTTGTTTAGTGCCAGCTCTCCGCAATGAACGTCTACCCAAGGACTTCAAAGGCCCTAGGAAGGTGCCTAATTACACGGCTGACTTACAACCCGCAGCCTGGATCGAGAGTTACGAGATGGCCATGGAACTGCTGGAAGTCAATGAAGCGGCAATGGCCAAGTACTTCACCATGATGTTAGATGGGACTGCCCGCACTTGGTTGAAAGGGCTACCACCGAATTCCATCGGGTCTTGGGCTGAGCTGAAAGCCCGGTTCATCCAAAACTTCAAGGATACCTGTAGGCAGTCTATGTCAATTGTGGATTTGACTAACTGTAAGCAGCAGGAGGGTGAGTCTACGACACATTGGGTTCGCCGGGTTAAGGAGATAATACATTCCTCTGATAAGATGGATGCCGGCTCTGCAGTCTTAATGTTGGAACATAATTGTCGTTTCGTGCCCCTGAAGATGAAACTCGGGCGGCTTAAGCGCGACTGCAATGATATGGGTACACTGATGGCGGCTCTCGTCAAGTACGCCGATTCTGATGGTACCAAGGACCCCGCTTCAGATGATGAAAGGACAGGGAAGGGAAAGAAGAACGGCAATGGCAAGGGTCCTCAGCATAACCCGGGGAACCAAGGACGTGGCAAGCGCAAGGCCGATGGCAGCCTAGAGTTCGTAGCCAACGCCAGCTCACAGGGTAATAACCAGCGACGCAAGGGGAGGCCCCCTCCCCGAGCCGGCGGGTCAGGCCCGACGCTGGAGCAGCTGTTGAATGAGCCATGTCCAAGGCATGGCTCTAGAGAGAAGCCAGCTACTCATCTATTGAAGGATTGTGCAATCATGAAGGCCTTTAAGAATTCCAACGCCTTTAACGGCAACAATGGCCCGGGCGGTGGCTCAGGCGCCGGCGGCTTTCATGGCCCGGGCGGCGGCTCAAATTCTAATCCTTAGAACGGTCAAGGGGGCTTTAATCAGCAGTCTGGCCAGGGTCATCAGCGGCAGCAGGGGGGTTATCAGACCAATCCAAAGCAGCTTAGCGGTGGACAATATCATGTGTTTACCACCAGTCTGTGTAAGCGAGATCAGAAGCTTCATAAGAGGGCTGTGAATGCTGTTGAGCCGGCGGTTCCACGCTACTTGCGGTGGTCTGAGCAGCCTATAGTGTGGAGTAGGGAGGATCACCCTCCCCGGGTGGATAATTCGGGTCACTTGGCCTTGGTGGTGGCTCATCAGGTGGGAGGATATAAGTTCACTAAGGTGCTCATGGATGGAGGCAGCAGCATCAACATCCTCTATTATGAGACGTTCCGTCGTATGGGGTTGATTGATAAGAACCTCAGCCAGTCAAACACTATTTTCCATGGTGTGGTACCTGGTAAGTCGGCTTATCCAGTCGGCAAGATCGAGTAGGAAGTGGCATTTGGAGATGAGCACAACTACAGGGTTGAAAAATTGACCTTTGAGGTGGTCAAGATAAGAAGTCCGTACCATGCCATATTTGGGCGGCCGTCTTACGCCAAGTTCATGGCACGGCCGTGTTACGTGTATTTACAGCTCAAGATGCCGGGTCATAATGGGACCATTACGGTTCACGGCATCCGGAAGGTGGCCCTGGAGTGTGAGGAAGGCGATGCAGCTTATGCAGAATCTGTTTGTGCAACAGAGGAGTTGAAGTTTTACAAAGACAACGTTGACCCAACAGAGGAGCCTTCAGAAAGAAGGAAGCAAAGTTGACGTAGCTGGCAGGGGCTACATTGGCAGACTCCATCTCATAGGTGATGTCACGGAGCCAGTCATCAGCATCCAGAGGCTGAGTTGAGCTGCGGTACACAGTTGGATTGAGGCGCATGAATTCCTGCAGAGTTACAGGGGTTGGTTGCTGGTCCATATTGGGGCGAGGAAACTGTGCCATCATATTTTCCATGAATTGGCGGTTCAGTTCGAACTGTTGGATCATACCAGCCATGTACTCAGGTGGTGGTGGGGCATTGCCACCACTACCACGACCACCTGGTCTAACCATCCTGCTAATATATAACAGGGGTTCAGCATTGAGAAATTTGCAAAGACAAGGATCATTCATGATGAAACATGCATAATGAAAGCAGCACGATAGCTACTACATAGTAGTCGGCATAACTTACAACAGGGGTCATGCATAGAGTTCAGTACACAGAGTTCAGTACACAGTCTAAGACAACATAGGCGGCACATAGGCTCGTGACGAATGCAACTAATACTAACTAAGCAAGACTACATCAGTCCCAAGAGGTACTGTGGAGGTAATCGTAGCCCGACAGCTGGTAGTGAGGCAACGGATAGCCCTCCACGTCAGCAGACTGGGGGCCGCGGATACTCAGGTGTAGAGCCCGACGCTCAGGTGGCAGAAGAGGATCAAGTGCGGGAGAGTAGCCTCCCACCTCTGGCCAACCGACACCGTGGGGCATCACGGTCCTGGCTGGGTAGATCGCAGTACGCGGTAGCTGTCCAGACCGGACAAAGGGGTGCAGCAGCGTCAGAGCACGGTAAAGGTGCTGACGGGTGGTGTACATCTCGTGGCGAAGAGCTCGGTTAGCTCGATCCAGCCCATCAGCATGCAGAACCAGGTTCTGATGGTAGAAGGGCTCTCGGGTGACAGTGGAGTAGGCAGCAGTATAGTATCCCTCCGCACCAACATCAGATGCGATAGCAATGTGCCTGAAAGGGGAGGTGTCCAACTCCCGATACTCTCCACGAAGACGTGTCAGAGCAGCATAGGCAGCATCGTGGACAGCCATATCGATGGTCACACCAACACCATGTGCGGTGTGCAGCACAGTAGTGGAGTCATACTCCCGAGAGTAGAGGTGGACGATGGCACGGTACTGGTCCTGGTTAAAGTCCCGGTACTCCTCGTAGACGGTGTACTCAGGGTGCCAGCGATAACCCAGATAGGTCATCATCTCAGCTAGCACAGTCGGTGATCCCGAGGCACCAATGGCCGTCGTGTGACGCACGACCTGCCTCGTGGGTTCCATCTGAAAGCAAAGACGTTTCGAAGGAGTCAAATGACAGTGTGTGAATTGTTCAAAATTACTATTCTAAGAAACAACTATGGCTTATCCAACTTTGGGGTGAATGCGGTCACGGGATCCTAGTGTTAGAGTTAGTAAATTCGTTTAACCCGAGTAGAAGAGAGTTCATAGTCCTAGAGTAAAGGTCGAGGAGTAAAAGATCCTAGTACCACCCAATGGCGACGTGGGCCCGTAAGACACACAGCCATGTTAGTAAAAGTTTTGTAATGTCTAGACTCAACTTCGGCCAAGGAGTGTGGAAAGGGGGATTCCTACAGGCAGTCGGCTCTGATACCAACTTGTGACGCCCCCGATTTGACCGTACACTAATCATGCACGCAAATGTGTACGATCAAGATCAGGGACTCACGGGAAGATATCACAACACAACTCTACAACATAAATAAGTCATACAAGCATCATAATACAAGCCAGGGGCCTCGAGGGCTCGAATACAAGTGCTCGATCATAGACGAGTCAGCGGAAGCAACAATATCTGAGTACAGACATAAGTTAAACAAGTTTGCCTTAAGAAGGCTAGCACAAACTAGGATACAGATCGAACGAGGCGCAGGCCTCCTGCCTGGGATCCTCCTAACTACTCCTGGTCGTCGTCAGCGGGCCTGCACGTAGTAGTAGGCACCTCCAGTGTCGTAGGTGTCGTCGTCGACGGTGGCGTCTGGCTCCTGGACTCCAGCATCTGGTTGCGACAACCAGATAGAAAGGAAAGGGGGAAAAGAGGGAGAGAAGCAACCGTGAGTACTCATCCAAAGTACTCGCAAGCAAGGAGCTACACTACATATGCATGGGTATATGTGTAAAGGGGCATATCAGTGGACTGAACTGCAGAATGCCAGAATAAAAGGGGGATAGCTAGTCCTGTCGAAGACTACGCTTCTGGCCATCTCCATCTTGCAGCATGTAGAAGAGAGTAGATTGAAGTCCTCCAAGTAGCATCGCATAGCATAATCCTACCCGGCGATCCCCTCCTCGTCGCCCTGTTAGAGAGCGATCACCGGGTTGTATCTGGCACTTGGAAGGGTGTATTTTATTCAGTATCCAGTTCTAGTTGTCATAAGGTCAAGGTACAACTCCGGGTCGTCCTTTTACCGAGGGACACGGCTATTCGAATAGATAAACTTCCCTGCAGGGGTGCACCACATAACCCAACACGCTCGATCCCATTTGGCCGGACACACTTTTCTGGGTCATGCCCGGCCTCGTAAGATCAACGCGTCGCAGCCCCACCTAGGCACAACAGAGAGGTCAGCACGCCGGTCTAACCCTATGCGCGCAGGGGTCTGGGCCCATCGCCCTATGCACACCTGCACGTTGCGTACGCGGCCGGAAGCAGACCTAGCCTAGTGGCGTTCCAGTCCAATCCGGCGCGCGCCACTCAGTCGCTGACGTCAAGAAGGCTTCGGCTGATACCACGACGCCGGGATACCCATAACTACTCCCGCGTAGATGGTTAGTGCGTATAGACCAAATGGCCAGACTCAGATCAAATACCAAGATCTCGTTAAGCGTGTTAAGTAACCGCGAACGCCGACCAGGGCCAGGCCCACCTCTCACCTAGGCGGTCTCAACCTGCCCTGTCGCTCCGCCACAAAGATCCACTTGCGGGTACTCCTACGAGCCGACCCGACTTTAGTCATCACATGTGTCATGTATATAGTATATAAGTATATACCCGTGATCACCGCCCAGGTGATCACGGCCCGATAGTATAGCACAGCAGACGGACAAGAATGTAGGGCCACTGATGGAAAACTAGCATCCTATACTAAGCATGTAGGATTGCAGGTAAAGGTAACAACAGTAGTAGCAAGGATAGGCTATGCATCAGGATAGGATATCGGAAAGCAGTAACATGCTACACTACTCTAATGCAAGCAGTATAGAGAAGAATAGGCGATATCTGGTGATCAAGGGGGGGGCTTGCCTGGTTGCTCTGGCAAGTAGGAGGGGTCGTCAACTCCGTAGTCGAACTGGGCAGCAGCAGTGTCGGTCTCGTAGTCTACCGGAGAGAAGAGGGGGAAGAAACAGTAAATACAATGCAAACATAAGCATGACGATGCGTGACATGACAATGAGCAGTGCGAGGTGTGTCCTAACGCGACAGTAGGTGGTACCGGCGAAGGGGGGAACATCCGGGAAAGTATTCCCGATGTTTCGCGTTTTCGGACAGACGGACCGGAGGGGGAAAGTTGCGAGTTCGATAGGTTAGGGAGGTGTGGTGGACGAACGGACTGCGTATCCGGATTCGTCTCGTCGTTCTGAGCAACTTTCATGTTGAAAATATTTTAATCCGAGTTACGGATTAAAAGATATGATTTTCTAAAGATTTTATTAATTTCTGGAATTTAATTAATTATTTAATTTAATTCAAAATGGATTTATGACATCAGCATGATGTCATGCTGACATCAGCAGTCAACAGGGGTTGACTAAGTCAAACTGACATGTGGGTCCAGTGGGACCCACCTGTCATTCTCTGTTTAGGTTAATTAGGGTTAGCTAAATAATTACTGTTTAATTAAATTAACTAATTAATTAATTAATTTAAACAGGATTAATTAACTTAATTAATTATTAATTAATTAAATTATTTTTTTATTATTAATTTATTTTTTATTATTTATTTATTTAATTATTTATTTAATTTTTATTAACTAGTTTATTTTATTTTTTTTTATTATTTATTTTTTTAACACGTTCTCTGGGCTGGGCCCGTTTGTCATAGGCCACGGGGTTCGGGCCCAGGGGGCAGTGGCTCAGGGGGGCGAGGCCCACCTGGCAGTGGCCCAGGGGGGCGATGCGGGTGGGGGTTACGGGCGCGCCCCGTTCGGGCGCACGCCCAGGGGCACGCGGCGTGGGCGCTGGCGGCCACGGCGGGGCACGGCGCCGGCCATGGCCGGAGCGGGGCGAGGCCGCGGTGGTGCGGGGCCAGCCGCCGGAGGTGGTGCAGAGGGGCGAGGCCACCGTGGCGACGGGGCGGAGATCTGCGGAGGTGAGGCAAACGACGGCGATGAGCACGGCCGTGCGCGACGGTGCGGTGTGCGGGCGGAGGCACGGCGCGCAGGGCTCGAGGCGACGGCGGGGGTTAGCGCGACGAGGGGGGCAGGCGGGGCGTGGCCGACGCGCGGCGCGCGGTTGGGCGCGCGCGGGCGATGGCCGTCGCGGCGCGCGGTGTGTGCGGTCGGGGGCGTGACCGGGCGAGCCCAGGCGCGGCCAACGGCGCGAGGGCCACGGTGAGCGCGGGCGGGGAGAGAGAGAGAGGACGAGGCCGTGGCCTCACCGGGGGTGTAGGGTCACGGCAGTGGGGCTCGGGAGGAGGTCGAGGACGTCGCGGCGGAGGAAGAAGGCCGGCGGGGGAAGGAGGAAGCAGGCCGGGGGGGGGGGGGTGCTCGGCGAGGGCGAGCTCCGGGCAGGCGACGCAACGGGCGCGGCGGCGACGTGGTCTCCTCTCGATCCCGTTCTGGATCGGGGAGGGAGGAGGAGATATTCGGGGGGTGGGGTGGCTATCGGTGAGTGGGTGGGGGTGAGGGGATAAGGTGAGAGGGGTGGGCCGGCCGGCTGGGCCTGGGGGTGGCCCAGTTGGGCCAGGGTCCAGTGGGGGGGGCTTTTTTTTTTTTGTTTTGTTTCTCTTTTATTTTCTTTTCTGTTTTAATTCATTTAAAATTTAGGCATTTTATAAAAATATGTTTTCTAATAATTACCTGTGATATTTGGCACCCACCGAACATTTTTGTTTAAATTTTTGAAAACTTTTTTTAGACATTAATTTGAATTTGAATTTTGAAACGGTTTGATCATCGCAGTTACAACAGTAACCGAGGTGACGTGGCATCATTAGCGTGGGATTACTGTAGCTTGATTATCCGGGCGTTACAAATCTCCTCCACTACAAGAAATCTCGTCCCGAGATTTAGGAGGTAGAAGGAAACAGTGCGGGGTATTCTTCGCGCAGACGATCCTCTCGTTCCCAAGTGGCCTTCATCTTCAGAATGGTGCGACCACTGGACTTTGAGAAACTTGATCGCCTTCTGACGTGTGCGGCGTTCAGCTTGGTCGAGAATGCGGACCGGATGCTCCTTATAGGAGAGGTCTTGCTGCAATTCGAGCACTTCATGATCCACAGCTCGGATTGGGTCCTTGAAGCAACGGCGGAGCTGTGACACATGGAACACATCGTGAACCTGAGAAAGGTTCGGCGGTAGCTCCAGTTGGTATGCCACTTTTCCACGCCTTTCGAGAATAGTGAATGGGCCAATATAGCGAGGAGCTAGTTTGCCCTTGATCCCGAAGCGGTGAGCACCCTTCATAGGTGTGACTCGAAGATAAGCCTTTTCGCCAGGTTGATAGACCATGTCTTTATGATGACGGTCATACTGACTCTTCTGACGTGACTGAGCAGTCTTGAGATTCTCACGAATAATGCGGACTTGTTCTTCGGCATGTTGGATAATATCCGGACCGAAGAGTGGACGTTCCCCAGTTTCTGACCAGTTCAGAGGGGTTCGGCACTTTCGTCCATATAACACTTCGAAGGGGGCCATCTTCAGACTAGCTTGATAGCTATTATTATAAGAGAACTCAGCATACGGGAGAGATTCCTCCCATTTCTTGCCGAAGGAAATAACACAAGCTCGAAGCATGTCTTCGAGAACTTGGTTGACGCGTTCAACTTGCCCTTGCGACTGAGGATGAAACGCAGTACTGAATGACAGATGAGTTCCCATAGCTTCTTGGAAACTTGCCCAGAATCTTGAAGTGAATAAGCTGCCACGGTCTGAGCTGATAACCAATGGAATACCGTGGAGTGAAACAATCCTGGACATATAGAGCGTTGCCAGCTGACTAGCAGTGATCGTTTCTTTGACCGCCAGAAAATGTGCAACTTTGGAAAGCCGGTCAATGACGACAAGAATAGCATCATTACCTTTCTGTGATTTGGGAAATCCAGTGACGAAGTCCATCTCAACATGGTCCCATTTCCATTCAGGAATAGAGATAGGTTGCAGAGTTCCAGCAGGCCTTTGATGTTCTGCTTTGATACGACGGCAAACGTCACACTCAGCAACATAACGAGCAATGTCTTGCTTCATATTAGACCACCAGAATCTCTGACGGATGTCTTGGTACATCTTTGTACTACCAGGGTGGATACATAGAGGCGTATCATGAGCTTCTTTCATAACTTCCTGTGTCATATCCAGGTTTTTCTCTGCACATGGCACCACTAGGCGGCCCTTGAAGTATAAGGTGCCATCTTCAGCAATAGTGAAGAATGAGGGCTTTCCTTCTGCGAGGTAGCGCTTAATCTTGTGGGCTTCAGAGTCATACTTCTGTAGCCTTTTGATGCTGTCCACGAGATCTGGTTTAGCAACTAGGGTATTGAGGGAACCCTGGGTAACAACGTGGAGGTTCACCTTGCCAAACTCCTTAGGAGGGGGAGCGAGTGCACCCGGAGGAACAATATGGAGGTTCAGCTTCCTGAATTCTTCAACAAGCGAGGGCTGAACTTTGTGAACCTGGAGGTGGTTGCAGTAAGACTTGCGGCTCAAGGCATCAGCCATTACATTAGCCTTGCCTGGCGTATAGGAAATACCCAAGTCAAAGTCTGCAACAAGCTCCATCCATCTCTGCTGACGGAGGTTCAGGTCTGGCTGAGTAAACAGATACTTCAGACTTTGGTGGTCAGTGAAGATCTCGCAACGATTACCGAGAAGGTAATGTCGCCACTGCTTCAGCGCATGAATGACAGCAGCAAGTTCGAGGTCGTGAACTGGGTAGTTCTCTTCGTGAGGGCGCAATTGCCGAGAGGCATAAGCAATCACTTTGCGGTCTTGCATTAGGACACAGCCTAATCCTTGACGGGAAGCGTCGCAGTAAATGACGAAGTCCTTCTTAGTATCAGGTGGAGCTAGAACTGGGGCAGAAGTCAACTTGTCTTTGAGTGCCTGGAAACTTTCCTGACATTTGTCTGTCCATTGGAACTTGACGCCCTTATGCAACAGGTTAGTCAGAGGCCTGGCGATCTTGGAGAAGTTCTCGACGAATCGACGGCAATAGCTGGCGAGACCGAGAAAACTTCTGACTTGCTTAACGTTCTTGGGAGGAGTCCAATCAAGGATAGCCTGGACTCGTTCAGGGTTGACGGCAATACCATCCTTAGAGATGACATGCCCAAGATAGGTTACTTCCGGTAGCCAGAATTCACATTTGGAGAACTTGGCATATAGTTGATGCTCTCGTAGCTTTTCCAGCACAAGTCGAAGATGTTCAGCATGTTCTTCTTCGTTCTTGGAAAATACCAGGATATCATCCAGATAAACCACAACGAACTTGTCGAGGTAATCCATGAATATATAGTTCATCAGACGAGAGAAGGTGGCTGGAGCATTGGTTAAACCGAAAGACATGACGGTGTACTCGTATGAACCATAGCGAGTCACGAAGGCGGTCTTTGGGATATCCTCTTCGCGAACACGGATCTGGTGGTAACCCAACCTCAAGTCGAGCTTAGAGAACACTGACGAACCCGCCAGTTGATCATACAGATCATTGATCCGAGGAAGAGGGTATTTATTCTGAATGGTAGCTTGGTTTATAGGACGGTAGTCTTGAACTAATCGGTTTGTCCCATCCTTCTTCTTGACAAAGAGAGAAGGTGCTCCCCAAGGAGAGCAACTTGGGCGAATGAATCCTTTGCGAAGAGATTTGTCGATTTCCTCCTTAAGCTCAAGGAGTTCATGCGGCGGCATTTTGTAGGGTCGCTTGGCTATAGGAGTGGTGCCTGGTTTCAAGTCGATGATGAATTCGACAGCTCTAGCAGGGGGAATCCCTGGAAGTTCTTCAGGGAAGACGTCGAGGAATTCACGCACGACGGGAATGTTTTCAATGCCCTCGAGTGGTGCAGCGTTCAATGCATTCAATGCATAGAGCCTTGCCTCGGCATTTTGCACCAGATGAGATTGGTAAGCAACTATTTCATCTGAAGGGTGAAGTAGATGGACGGTCTTAGTGGCGCAAACTATAGAAGCAGTATGCGCTTTCAACCAATCCATCCCCAAAATGAGGTCGATGTTAGACGACTTCAGGATAATGGGAGAGGCATAGAATTCCAGCCCTTCGATTTCCACGGGGACATCGATGCCAACCAGGGAGGTTTGACACTGTCCCACGGGGGTTTTGACCAATACCGAGGTGTTCATCTCCTCACATTTAACGTCGTGCTTGTATGCAAAATCTTCTGACATGAATGAATGCGATGCACCTGTATCAAATAAAACGGATGCTGGTACTGAATTTACGAGGAGTGTACCCATCACAGTAGCAGGCTGGTCTTGAGCTTCGTTGAGATCAACGTGGTTGGCATGAGCACGACCATAAGACTTAGCATTGTTGTTGCGGGGCTGGTTGTTACCACGGCCAGTTGCTGGAAGGGCCAGTTGATTCTGGTTCTGGTTGCATTCTCTAGCACGGTGTCCTGGTTGACCACACCTGAAGCACAAGCCATTATTGGGAGTGGGAACAGGAGCTTGGGATGGTGGAGCTGGAAGTCTTGACTGCCTAGATGGTGGTGGAGGCAGACGAGGTGCAGCATAGGTCTGCCTTGGGGCAGATGCATTTGGACGGTACATGCTGTTCGGGATCCATATCTTACGCTTCTGTGAGGGCGAGCCCGAAGATGAGCCCGTGTCACGGTTGCGCCTGTGAGAGCTCTGGTATTCCTGCAGACCAGTTTCGACATTGATGGCCTTGTTCACCAAGGTGGCGAAATCAGCAAAGTCATGCACTAGAAGTGCGAGCTTGATGTCAGCTTGAAGGCCATCACGGAACTTCTCCTGTCTGCGTGCATCAGTTGCAATGTCCTCTTCAGCATAGCGAGACAAGTCCAGAAACTCCCGTTGATAAGCTTCAACAGTTTTGTTGCCTTGGGTGAGGTTGCGGAACTCACGCTTCTTCCGGTCCATGACTCCTTGAGGAATGAAGCGGGCACGGAAAGCAGCTTGGAAGTCTGGCCAGGTGATGATTGTTCCAGCTGGCAGAGTACGCCTGTGGCTGTCCCACCATTGAGCTGCGGGTCCCTTCAGAAAGAAGGAAGCAAAGTTGACATAGCTGGCAGGGGCTACATCGGCAGACTCCATCTCATAGGTGATGTCACGGAGCCAGTTATCAGCATCCAGAGGCTGAGTTGAGCTGCGGTACACGGTTGGATTGAGGCGCATGAAATCCTGCAGAGTTACTGGGGTTGGTTGCTGGTCCATATTGGGGCGAGGAAACTGAGCCATCATATTTTCCATGAATTGGCGGTTCAGTTCGAACTGTTGGATCATACCAGCCATGTACTCAGGTGGTGGTGGGGCATTGCCACCACTACCACGACCACCTGGTCTAACCATCCTGCTAATATATAACAGGGGTTCAGCATTGAGAAATTTGCAAAGACAAGGATCATTCATGATGAAACATGCATAATGAAAGGAGCACGATAGCTACTACATAGTAGTCGGCATAACTTACAAAAGGGGTCATGCATAGAGTTCAGTACACAGAGTTCAGTACATAGACTAAACATCATAGGCGGCACACAGGCTCGCGGCGAATGCATCTAACACTACAAGCAAGCCTACATCAGTCCCAAGAGGTACTGTGGAGGTAATCGTAGCCCGACAGCTGGTAGTGAGGCAACGGATAGCCCTCCACGTCAGCAGACTGGGGGCCGCGGATACTCAGGTGTAGAGCCCGACGCTCAGGTGGCAGAAGAGGACCAAGTGCGGGAGAGTAGCCTCCCACCTCTGGCCAACCGACACCGTGGGGCATCACGGTCCTGGCTGGGTAGATCGCAGTACGCGGTAGCTGTCCAGATCGGACAAAGGGGTGCAGCAGCGTCAGAGCACGGTAAAGGTGCTGACGGGTGGTGTACATCTCGTGGCGAAGAGCTCGGTTAGCTCGATCCAGCCCATCAGCATGCAGAACCAGGTTCTGATGGTAGAAGGGCTCTCGGGTGACAGTGGAGTAGGCAGCAGTATAGTATCCCTCCGCACCAACATCAGATGCGATAGCAATGTGCCTGAAAGGGGAGGTGTCCAACTCCCGATACTCTCCACGAAGACGTGTCAGAGCAGCATAGGCAGCATCGTGGACAGCCATATCGATGGTCACACCAACACCATGTGCGGTGTGCAGCACAGTAGTGGAGTCATACTCCCGCGAGTAGAGGTGGACGATGGCACGGTACTGCTCCTGGTTAAAGTCCTGGTACTCCTCGTAGACGGTGTACTCAGGGTGCCAGCGATAACCCAGATAGGTCATCATCTCAGCTAGCACAGCCGGTGATCCCGAGGCACCAATGGCCGTCGTGTGGCGCACGACCTGCCTCGTGGGTTCCATCTGAAAGCAAAGACGTTTCAAAGGAGTCAAATGACAGTGTGTGAATTGTTCAAAATACTATTCTAAGAAACAACTATGGCTTATCCAACTTTGGGGTGAATGCGGTCACGGGATCCTAGTGTTAGAGTTAGTAAATTCGTTTAACCCGAGTAGAAGAGAGTTCAGAGTCCCAGAGTAAAGGTCGAGGAGTAAAAGATCCTAGTACCACCCAATGGCGACGTGGGCCCGTAAGACACACAGCCATGTTAGTAAAAGTTTTGTAATGTCTAGACTCGACTTCGGCCAAGGAGTGTGGAAAGGGGGATTCCTACAGGCAGTCGGCTCTGATACCAACTTGTGACGCCCCCGATTTGACCGTACACTAATCATGCACGCAAATGTGTACGATCAAGATCAGGGACTCACGGGAAGATATCACAACACAACTCTACAACATAAATAAGTCATACAAGCATCATAATACAAGCCAGGGGCCTCGAGGGCTCGAATACAAGTGCTCGATCACAGACGAGTCAGCGGAAGCAACAATATCTGAGTACAGACATAAGTTAAACAAGTTTGCCTTAAGAAGGCTAGCACAAACTGGGATACAGATCGAACGAGGCGCAGGCCTCCTGCCTGGGATCCTCCTAACTACTCCTGGTCGTCGTCAGCGGCCTGCACGTAGTAGTAGGCACCTCCAGTGTCGTAGGAGTCGTCGTCGACGGTGGCGTCTGGCTCCTGGACTCCAGCATCTGGTTGCGACAACCAGATAGAAAGGAAAGGGGGAAAAGAGGGAGAGAAGCAACCGTGAGTACTCATCCAAAGTACTCGCAAGCAAGGAGCTACACTACATATGCATGGGTATATGTGTAAAGGGGCATATCAGTGGACTGAACTGCAGAATGCCAGAATAAAAGGGGGATAGCTAGTCCTGTCGAAGACTACGCTTCTGGCCATCTCCATCTTGCAGCATGTAGAAGAGAGTAGATTGAAGTCCTCCAAGTAGCATCGCATAGCATAATCCTACCCGGCGATCCCCTCCTCGTCGCCCTGTTAGAGAGCGATCACCGGGTTGTATCTGGCACTTGGAAGGGTGTATTTTATTCAGTATCCAGTTCTAGTTGTCATAAGGTCAAGGTACAACTCCGGGTCGTCCTTTTACCGAGGGACACGGCTATTCGAATAGATAAACTTCCCTGCAGGGGTGCACCACATAACCCAACACGCTCGATCCCATTTGGCCGGACACACTTTTCTGGGTCATGCCCGGCCTCGTAAGATCAACACGTCGCAGCCCCACCTAGGCTCAACAGAGAGGTCAGCACGCCGGTCTAAACCTATGCGCGCAGGGGTCTGGGCCCATCGCCCTATGCACACCTGCACGTTGCGTACGCGGCCGGAAGCAGACCTAGCCCCTTAATAAGCGTGAGCTTACGGTCCAATGCGGCGCGCGCCACTCAGTCGCTGACGTCAAAAGAGCTTCGGCTGATACCACGACGTCGGGATACCCATAACTACTCCCGCGTAGATGGTTAGTGCGTATAGACCAAATGGCCAGACTCAGATCAAATACCAAGATCTCGTTAAGCGTGTTAAGTAACCGCGAACGCCGACCAGGGCCAGGCCCACCTCTCACCTAGGCGGTCTCAACCTGCCCTGTCGCTCCGCCACAAAGATCCACTTGCGGGTACTCCTACGAGCCGACCCGACTTTAGTCATCACATGTGTCATGTATATAGTATATAAGTATATACCCGTGATCACCGCCCAGGTGATCACGGCCCGATAGTATAGCACAGCAGACGGACAAGAATGTAGGGCCACTGATGGAAAACTAGCATCCTAAACTAAGCATGTAGGATTGCAGGTAAAGGTAACAACAGTAGTAGCAAGGATAGGCTATGCATCAGGATAGGATATCGGAAAGCAGTAACATGCTACACTACTCTAATGCAAGCAGTATAGAGAAGAATAGGCGATATCTGGTGATCAAGGGGGGGGCTTGCCTGGTTGCTCTGGCAAGTAGGAGGGGTCGTCAACTCCGTAGTCGAACTGGGCAGCAGCAGTGTCGGTCTCGTAGTCTACCGGAGAGAAGAGGGGGAAGAAACAGTAAATACAATGCAAACATAAGCATGACGATGCGTGACATGACAATGAGCGGTGCTAGGTGTGTCCTAACGCGACAGTAGGTGGTACCGTCGAAGGGGGGAACACCCAGGAAATATTCCCGATGTTTTGCGTTTTCGGACAGATGGACCGGAGGGGGAAAGTTGCGAGTTCGATAGGTTAGGGAGGTGTGGTGGACGAACGGACTGCGTATCCGGATTCGTCTCGTCGTTCTGAGCAACTTTCATGTTGAAAATATTTTAATCCGAGTTACGGATTAAAAGATATGATTTTCTAAAGATTTTATTAATTTCTGGAATTTAATTAATTATTTAATTTAATTCGAGAATGGATTTATGGCATCAGCATGATGTCATGCTGACATCAGCAGTCAACTGGGGTTGACTAAGTCAAACTGACATGTGGGTCCAGTGGGACCCACCTGTCATTCTCTGATTAGGTAATTTGGGTTAGCTAAATAATTACTGTTTAATTAAATTAACTAATTAATTAGATTAATTTAAACAGGATTAATTAACTTAATTAATTTAGTTAATTAATTAATTAAATTTATTTTTATTATTTGTTTTATTATTAATTTTATTTATTTATTTATTCATTTAACTATTTATTAATTTTTATTAACTAGTTTATTGTTTTTATTATTATTATTATTATTATTATCATTATTTTTATTATTATTTTTTTATCATTTCATTTTTTTAACACGTTCTCTAGGCTGGGCCCCGTTTGTCATAGGCCCACGGGGTTCGGGCCCAGGGGCAGTGGCTAAGGGGGGGAGGCCCACCTGGCAGTGACCCAGGGGGCGATGCGGGTGCGGGTTACGGGCGCGCCCCGTTCGGGCGCACGCCCAGGGGCACGCGGGCGTGGGCGCTGGCGGCCACGGCGGGGCACGGCGCCGGCCATGGCCGGAGCGGGGCGCGGCCGCGGTGGTGCGGGGCCAGCCGCCGGAGGTGGTGCAGAGGGGCGAGGCCACCGTGGCGACGGGGCGGAGATCTGTGGAGGTAAGGCAAACGACGGCGATGAGCACGGCCGTGGTGCGACGGTGCGGTGTGCGGGCGGAGGCACGGCGCGCAGGGGCCCGAGGCGATGGCGGGGGTTAGCGCGACGAGGGGGGCAGGCGGGGCGTGGCCGACGCGGGCGCGCGGGCGATGGCCGTGCGGGCGCTTGTGTGCGGTCGGGGGCGTGACCAGGGCGAGCCCAGGCGCGGCCAACGGGCGCGAGGGCCACGGTGAGCGGGGTGGGGGGCGAGGGAGAGAGGAGGACGAGGCCGTGGCCTCACCGGGGGTGTAGGGTCACGGTAGTGGGGCTCGGGGAGGAGGTCGAGGACGTCGCGGCGGAGGGGAAGAAGGCCGGCGGGGGAAGGAGGAAGCAGGCCGGTGGGGGGGTGCTCCGGCGAGGGCGAGCTCCGGGCGGCGACGACAACGGGGCGGTTGGCGACGGTGGTCTCCTCTCGATCCCGTTCTGGATCGGGGGAGGGAGGAGGAGATATTTCGGGGGGAGTGGGGGGTGGCTGTCGGTGAGTGGGTGGGGGTGAGGGGATAAGGTGAGAGGGGTGGGCCGGCCGGTTGGGCCTGGGGGGTCGGCCCAGTTGGGCCAGGGTCCAGTAGGGGGGGGGCTTCTTCCTCCTTTTTTTGTTTGTTTCTCCCCTTTTGTATTTTCTTTTCTGTTTTAATTCATTTAAAAGCATTTAGGCATTTTATAAAAATATGTTTTCTTTAGTATAATTACCCTTGTAATATTTGGCACCCACCGAACATTTTGTTTCAATTTTTGAAAAACTTTTTCTGTCGGCATTAATTTAAATTTGAATTTTGAAACGGTTTTGGATCATCGCACGGTTAACAACAGTAACCGAGGTGACGTGGCATGATTAGCGGGGAATTACTGTAGCTTGATTCCCCGGGCGTTACAGAGCCTTTATTGCTGTATGTGGCTGCTAACACACGAGCCGTCAGTGTGGCCGTGGTGGTGGAGCGCAAGGAAGAGGGTAAGGAGCATCCGGTTCAGCGGCCGGTTTATTATGTCAGCGAAGTACTCATTGAGTCCAAGCAGCGGTATCCGCATTGGCAGAAGCTTGTTTATGGTGTGTTCATGGCAAGCCGGAAGCTTAAGCATTATTTCCAGGGTCACCCCATCACCGTGGTCAGTTCTGCCCCCCTTGGAGATATCATTCAAAACAGAGAGGCCACAGGGAGAGTGGCTAAGTGGGCTATAGAGCTCGGGCCTCATGGTCTGAAGTATATGCCACGCACTGCTGTTAAATCTCAGGCTTTGGTGGATTTCATCAATGATTGGACAGAGCTACAAGTGGCCGAGCAAAAGCCGGATAACACATATTGGACTATTCACTTTGATGGGTCCAGGCAGTTGGAGGGCTCGGGGGCTGGAGTCGTATTGGCTTCCCCCAAGGGTGATAAGTTCCATTATGTGCTACAATTGATGTTTCCTTGTACCAACAACGCAGCTGAGTACGAGGCCTTACTCCACGGTCTTCGGATGGCTAAGGAGATGAGCTTGAGCCGGGTAAGGTGCTTCGGCGACTCAGACTTGGTGGCTCAACAAGTATCAGGAAAGTGGGACTCCAAGGACCCTCTCATGGCGGCTTATCGCCGCGAAGTTGATGCCATTGCTGGGCACTTTCAGGGTTACCAAGTAGAGCACATCGATCGCAGGAAGAACGAGGCGGTTGATGCTTTAAGCCGGCTGGGCTCTCAGCGAAAACCGGTGCCGCCTAATACTTTCCTGGACGTCCTGCTTAACTCTTCTGTTAAGTTGCCTACAGAGGAAGACTTGGCTGTCCCTGACCCGGAGGCACGACTGGTGGCGGCTCTACACATCATACCGGACTGGACAATGCCCTATCTGGCTTACATGACCCGGGGAGATTTGCCTGAGGATGAAACTTTGGCCAGACAAATAACCCGGCGGTCTAAGTCAATGATTGTTATCAATGGTGAGTTGCATCGCCGCAGTGTTACGGGAGCGTTCCAGCGTTGTGTCTCCCCTGAGGAAGGTCAAGAGATCTTGCGTGAGATTCATGAAGGGGATTGTGGCCATCACGCCGGCTCAAAGTCTCTTGTAGCCAAGGCTTTTCGTCATGGTTTTTATTGGCTGACGGCTCATGCTGATGCGGAGGACTTGGTCAGTAAATGTGATGGTTGCCAAAGGTTCTCGCGACGGGCTCATGTGCCGGCTCAGGAGCTGAGGATGATCCCAATTACTTGGCCCTTTGCGGTCTGGGGGCTTGATATGGTTGGGCCTTTGAAAAGGTCCAAGGATAAGAAGACCCACCTCTTGGTGGCAGTTGACAAATTTACCAAGTGGGTTGAAGAGGAGCCAGTTAGCAAGTGTGATGCAGCCACGGCGGTTCAATTTATGAAAAAGGTGATTTTTCGCTTTGGCTTTCCGCACAGCATTATAACTGACAATGGTACCAATCTATCCAAAGGCGCCATGGAGGAGTTTTGTCAACGAGAGCATATCCGACTTGATGTTTCATCACTGGCTCATCCTCAATCCAATGGTCAAGCTGAGAGGGCTAATCAGGAGATTCTGAAGGACATCAAGCCCCGGCTTTTGGTCCCTTTGCAACGGACGCCGGGTTGTTGGGTGGAGGAGTTGCCTTCCGTGTTATGGAGCATCAACACTACTCCTAACAGGTCTACAGGTTTCACGCCTTTCTTCATGGTTTATGGGGCAGAAGCAGTCCTCCCCAGTGACATCCGTCATGACTCGCCTCGAGTGGCGGCTTATGTTGAGGCGGATAATGAACAGGCGCGCCAAGATGCTCTTGACTTGTTGGACGAACAGCGTGATGTGGCAGCAGCTCGCTCAGCGATTTACCAACAAGACCTGCGCCGTTATCATAGTCGCCGGGTTAAATCCCGGGTCTTCCAGGAAGGCGATCTCGTGCTCCGGCTCATCCAAGATCAAACAGATGCGAACAAGCTATCCCCGCCTTGGGAAGGGCCTTTTGTTGTCAGCAAGAATTTGCACAACGGGTCATATTACCTCATTGACATTCGGGAGCACAAAGATTCACGTAAGTCGGAGGAAGAGACCCGTCGGCCGTGGAATATAGCTCAGCTTCGACCTTACTACACTTGAGCCACCGGCTCTCGTAATGTACATATTTCTCTAAGCCGTGTATATATTATGATAAGCAATAAAGCAGGACCTCTGTCCTTTTTCTCCTACAAATGTGAACGTGTTATTTCCATGGCAAGATCACATGATAAATTGAAGGAGAATCCGGCTTATGATCGTATTCGAATCTGGCCGTAGGCAATAAGGTCACTTGGGGGCTTCCTGTTCAAACATAGGTCGTATTCGAACCAAAGAGAACATAGCTGGCGATACCCATTTGATTGGCAAAGTGCTGAGCTCATTGGGGAGTTTTCTTTGATCATATTTGAATCATAGTTTAACCTCTTTGGGAACCGACGTGGATCGTATTCGAATCAGCGTCGTTAAACAATTCTTAAAGTCATTTGGGGGCTTCCTATTCAAACATGGGTCGTATTCGAACCAAAGAGAACATAGCTGTCGGTACCCTCTTGATTGGCATCGCCACACCCACTGGAGGCTATATGATCGCATTCGAATCCTAGCATAACCCATTTGGGACGGGTCTCTGGTCGTATTCGAACTGGAAGCCCCTCAGTTCTTCTGATTTATAGCGAGCTCTTCCGATTATTTCAAGTGTGCACGGCGGGTCTCACTTTGCCGACTTAACTTTGATTTATAGTACTAGTCGAATACAATCGGTGTTATTAAGACTGGTAAACCGGAATTGAGGTACCAACCTTATTACCCGGGTTATATATGCCGGAAGTGTGCATGCAGGCCGGTAAGTGTGTTCTTACGGCTATATCAAGGACATAATTGAGCTACAGTCTTTTTTTCATATTCCGGGTTATATGTCTAAAACTATGATTCTCAGTGCGGTAAGCCGCCTAGAGACTTGTGATTTGTCCTTCTATGCAGGATAGTTAAAGGCAACTATTTGAGCTTAAGGAAAATGAATGATCGATTATGACCCGGGGAAATATAAAGGAGACAACTTCAATGGACTTCAGCATTCAACGCGTGCACGATGGCACGGCAAAGTTAAAGTGTTGGTCCTACTCTATTACAAGACTCATCGAGTCCAAAAGGGTGAAGCATTGTTTAATAAGCCGCCTGCAGAGTTACGATGCTTGCTGGGTTGAAGTCTCCGGCTCATCCCTCTCCTCTCCTCTGGCTGTTCCCAAGACCTGGAAAGTTGACGACTTCCAGTCAATGCCGCTCAAAGCTTCAAATTGAGCTTCCTCGTCAATTAACCCGGCCGGGTCAATCTCCGGGGCGAAGGTGTGCTTACGAGCTGGCGGGACTAAGCTGATAGCTTCATAACGCGGAGTGGGGATCCTCTGATTTTCTGCATTGTAGCCCGGCTGGTACTTGGTCAGATCTGTGTCGTTTCCAATGAGGGTGGCCACCGGGCGCACGATCTTCACGCAGGTTGCAAAGTCCCTTTGGTCGAAGGGTGTGCCGTCTTCCTTCAAACTGGGATAGCCGAGGGCAATGTCCACCGGGTCTAACTCTGGAAGGAACGCCTTGGCCCGGCTCAGAGCGGCGATAGCTCCGGCTCTTGCAGAGGCCCGTCGCAGCTCTTGGACACATTGAGGAAGAACGGCGAGCCGGCAAAGAACTTCCGCCAGGTGAGTCGGCACCTCATTGGATAGGGCCACCACTGCCAAAGCACGCTGTGACCCGGTGTAGAGTTGCTCCACCAGGGTGTACACGGCCTTCAACTTAGTTACCACACTTTGGTTGAGGTTGGCGCTTCTGTGACCTGTTTAACAGAATAAGATAAGCCGCCGACAAGGATGAGTTATGAGATATAAAGATTATAAACTTGATGAAAGCCGGTGAAATGACTTACCGAAGATTGCGGCAACCATCTGGGACACTTGGTGCTTTAAGCCGGAGAGTTCGGCGGTCTTCTCTGTCAGAGCCTTCTCCGCCTGTTCGGCCCGGTTCACCAGAGTAGCCTTTTCTTCGGCCCAAGCTTTCCGTTCAGCGTCAAAGTCCGTCTTCAGCTTTTCTTGCGCAGCAATACTGGACACAAATTTGGCATTGGCCTTCCGGGTCTCAGTTTCTTGCGTCCTCAGGCGGGTCTTCAGATCGGAGACGTCAGTTTCAAACTTCTTGCAAGCAGCCTGCATAATTTCCGGGTTATAGGATGAACAGTTATTATGCAATTTTAAAGTCCCAAGCACTTTCCAAGCAAAGACACTTGGCACTTGGGGGCTAATGCATATCGAACGTTTCTATTTACAAATTGCCGGTTCAAGCGAGTAAGCCGGAACTTAAGTCTACAACATATTCTATCGTAAGTCGTAGACTTGGGGGCTAGAGTATGGTAAGAATAACAAGATAACTATGCAGTAAGCAAGAAGAAAGAAGAGTAGTACCTCAGACTTCTGCTGAATCTGGTTCACCATGCTTATCTCTACATCCCGGCTCTTGTGCACTTGGCTGACATAGCCGGAGACAATCTCTCCGATGTTCAGATTGGCGTAGTCGGTGAGGTCCAGATTAACCCGGCGGTGTTGTAGCAACTCCTCCTTGGTGGAGCACTTGGCCAGTGCAGTAGGTCTCCCCGGCTCAACAAACTCCGTCCGGGTGATTACCACGTCTGGGTCATTGACCGGCTGAGCCGAGCTGGAGGTCTCCGGGTTAGCAGAAGCCTCTGCAGTTGCCTTGTCGGTTGGAGCGGTGGCTTCGGGAGCGGAGACAGCTGGCGGTTCTTGAGCTGCTACCTCCGGTTCAAGCAAGTCCGGCTCTTCGACCGGCTTGTTCTTCTTCGCCCTCTTGGTGAGCTTTGCTTGGGCACTGAAAGGACAAAGAGGTTAGTACAAAGGTATGAGCAAAGATAAGCACAACAAAGAGATGATCATTGTTACCCGGGTACGGTCTTGAAGGCCGGCAGGCTTGATTGCATCGAGTCACCAGAGGAGGGTGAGGTTTCCTGATAGTTTGAATCAGAAGAATTGAGCGGTTGACGTATAACACCCGCCAAAGGATGAAAAGGGTACAAGAGGGAGATAACCTCGGTCCGGCGTTTCCTCGACGCATCAGGTAAGCCGGAGGAGAGGTCAGCGTCCTTGTTGGTCCGGGTGTGCCGCCGGCTCTCATGAGTCTGTCGCTTCAAAAGAAATTGAGGATCTTGATAAGCTAAAGGATGTGAAAATCTTACTTTCCGGGTTACCCTTCGGACTTTCAGCCTTGGCAAGGGCTCCGAGTCGGAGAAAGTATCATTACCTCTTCAACCACCGGGTTACTTGCTCCGGTATCATCCTGTTGATGAACAGTATTGATAAGGTGGACAGAAATAGACAGCAAGTACAACAAGAGTTTATAGGCTCAGGGGTTACCTCTGACTCGGAGCTGTCGCTTAGTTGCAGCAACTCTGAAGCAGTAGGCCTACTTCCCTTCTTGCGGGGAGCGGCTCACTTGGCGGCTTTCTTCGCCTTCCTGGCCTTCTTGGCCGCCTCATGGTCATATTTGACCTTCCAGAATTTATCATCAGCCTGAAAAATACAATACGATTTCTTAAGGTTCGGATGAAAGTTGTCTACAGGTGAAAATAAGATGTTCAGGTCAGCGGCTTACCGCTGGGGCCGGGTTGGTCTTGCAGAAGGGGCTTAAGCCGGTCCTCCCGCAGTCTGCCAAGCTCTCGTTCAAAAGAGCCTTGGTCATATCCTCAGCAATGTCTTCAGGAAGATTGTTGCGGCTGTGTCTCACGGGGTCATCCTTTCGGCCCGTGTACTCGCACATTAAGCCGGGGCGGGGGCTCAATGGGATCACCCGCCAGGAGATCCAGACTCGGACCAGGTCAATTCCATTGAGACCATTGCCCAGGAGAGCCTTGATCTTGTTAATGGTGGGGAGCAGAGGTTGGCGCTCCGCTTGAGTCAGCTTGTCTGACAGAGGGTGTGTTGGTTCCAGACGTGAGGGGCGAAAGCTGGGCAGCGCACTCTCGTCAGCCGGTGACGTGTCTTGGCAATAGAACCACGTCTGGTTCCAGTCCTTTGGGTGGCTTGGCGGCTCGGCGTAAGGGAAAAGGCAGTCTCTCCGTCGCTGAATGGAGATGCCACCAAGTTCCAAGCTTGGCCCGTTGGCGCACTCGTTCTGACGGTTCAGGTAGAAAAGCTCTCTGAAGAGCAGCAAGCTGGGCTCTTCTCCAAGGTAGACTTCGCAGAACACTTGGAAGTTGCATATATTGGACACAGAATTGGGTCCTATGTCTTGTGGCCGCAGATCAAAGAAGTTCAGCACATCTCTAAAAAACTTTGAGCCGGGCGGTGCGAAGCCCCGGCTCATGTGATCCGCAAAAATCACTACCTCCCCATCCTTTGGCTGTGGTCTCTCCTCTGACGGTCAGGGGCACGGTAGGACATGGCGTCCTTCTTAGGCAGGTAACCCGACTTTACAAAATCCGCTAAGGTCTCGTCGATGACATTGGACCTCATCCAATTGCAAGTGATGGATGCTTTAGGAGCTTTGGGAGGAATGGTGAAAGTCGGAAGCCTATGATAAAAGGAAACATGCCCGGTTTAATTATAAATCGGAGGAAATTTACAGTTCAATGTTAAAGTGGCGGCTTATGGAGGGGACTAATGACATATATCTAGGTGCGTCGGGTTATCTAAGCCGCCCGAGGTATTGAGAGCAATTCAATTATCTACAGCCTTGCTGCAAATGAGCCGGATTTTTTTTACAGTACGTGGTTTCTTTAAACCGGAATGTAAGCCGCCGTGACTCAACGGGTGCAGTTTTCTACTAAGTGTGGTGAAAACAGGTTTCACACGTTGCAGTAAATAATTTGGATCAAAACGGTCGGCTAAAAGGAAAGTGTCTAGACCTAAAAACAGATACAAAGGAAGTTCTTGGGCTCGAACGGAGCCTTTATGCAGAGAAAATACATCTATTTGCATTTGAAATGGGTGCTAAACAGCCGCCGCATTGGTTCTATACTATCTTAAGATCAAGAAGAGGCAGTAAAAATGAAAACTACCAAGAACTCCTGAACGACGGCGAAGAACACGGGAAGAACAGCAGAAGCTTAACGTAGATCTATCCTACGAGGAGGAAGGAACTTACGGATGGAGGGGTTCGCCGCGGTTCTCTGGACGGTTCAGGGTGATGCAGCGGCCAAGGACGACGAGGACGCGGAGCTCTGTTGCGGCGGCGACGGCGGTGGAGCTCGAGCAGCACGGGAGCAGCGAGAGGAAGGAGACGACAGAAGGGGGAGAATGAGAAAGACCCGAGGGTCGGGCTATTTATAAGGCCAGACTCATAAGTGGGCGCGAGAAACGAGGAGGCCACGGCGCGGTTATCTCGCTCGAGAGGCGCCTCGATTTTCGGGACGGCAGTAAAGATAAGATCCGTTGCGGATCTGGTGGAATAAAAAATGGGCTTAATGGAAGATGACGTCACGGCGGATTATCCGGAGTCCAGAGGATGACGTCACGCCGGGTTATGGCCTTCACACAATTGTAAGCCAGAGATTTTCTATCGAAAGAATTGAAGATTGACATGAGCCGGCTCAAAATCAATCTGGGGCCTAATGTTGAGGATATAGACCTTAGAGTCACCCGCCAGAAGGGGCCGGGTTACTCATAATGGTCATCGCCAGAAGCCCGGCGACAAGCTTGAAGACGGTGGGCCAAAGATGGGCTTAAGACCCGGATATGGCTTAAGGCCCGTAGTTACAACCATCCTTATGGTAGAACTTGTAGTGTAAGGTAAGAATAGTTGAGAGTCCGAGCCGGACACTCTTATGAGCCGGCCGGGACTCTGAGAGCTGTTGGGCGTCAGTCTCCCTATATAAAGGGACGACCCGGCAGCGGTTTAGGGGCAAGAGAGATCTCATCGAGAGCCGGTCATAACAGTTAAGCTCCCTGGTCATCGAAACCCTAATCAATACCACCTCAACTGGACGTAGGCTTTTCCTTCACCGTAAGGGGCCGAACCAGTATAAACCCTCGTGTTCCTTGTCCCGTTAACCCCTTCAAGCTTCCTAGCGGCGATGGCTCCACGACTAAGTCCTAGCTTGAGGACATCTGCCGTGACAATTCCACGACACCTTTGCGGTTACTCGGTTAACCGTTGGAGTATCAAACGAGCTCCAAATGGAACGAAACTTGATAGGTGGTCTACCGGTGGTATACCAAGGCCACTTGGCAAACCTCGGTCCATTCCGAGAATGTTTAACACCCGCTCACGAAAAGAGACAAGAGGGGGTGCGCCGGTGCATGTGGGAGTGTCGGATTGCAAAACGGACAACGGGGAAAATGCTCGGATGCATGAGACGAACACGTATGCAAATGAGATGCGCATGATAACATGATATGAGATGCATGAGATGAACAAAATGCAAAACGAAAGACAAAAACCCAACCACAGAGGGAATATCATAACACATAGCCGAAAATGGCAAGAGCTGGAGTTACAAATATGGAAAGTTACTTCCGGGGTGTTACAACACTCCACCACTACGAGAGGATCTCGTCCCGAGATCTAGGACTGAAAGAATTCCGGATATTCGGAACGGAGGTGGTCCTCGCGTTCCCAGGTGGCTTCTCGGTCGGAATGGTGCGACCACTTCACTTTCAGGAATTTGATTGACTTGTTGCGAGTCTTGCGCTCAGTTTCTTCAAGAATAGCAACGGGGTGCTCATGATAAGACAGATCTTCTTGGAGGTCAATCTCTTCGAAGTTGATGGCGCTCTCAGGAGTCTTGAAGCACTTGCGAAGCTGTGACACGTGGAACACATCGTGCACGTTCGCGAAGTTGGAGGGAAGCTCAAGTTGATAGGCGAGGTCGCCTCTTTTGCCAATGATCTTGAAAGGACCCACGTATCTAGGGGCAAGCTTCCCTTTGATACCGAAGCGACGAGTGACTTTCATTGGAGAGACGCGAAGGTAGACATGGTCTCCGATCTCGAAAGCCAAGTCACGGTGCTTGCTATCATAGTAACTCTTCTGGCGCGATTGCGCGGCTTTGAGATTTTCACGGATGACTTTACACATTTCTTCAGCCTCTGTGATTAAGTCATTGCCAAGAAGTTGGCGTTCACCAGTCTTTGACCAATTGAGAGGAGTACGGCACTTTCTGCCATATAGAATCTCGAATGGGGCCTTGCTTGAACTCGCTTGGAAGCTGTTGTTGTAGGAGAACTCGGCATATGGAAGACAATCTTCCCACTTCATGCCAAAGGAAATGTGTAACACCCCGGATGTAACTTTCCATATTTGTAACTCCAACTCTTGCCATTTCCGACTATGTATTATGATATTCCCTCCGTGGTCGGGTTTTGTCTTTCGTTTTGCATTTTGTTTTCGTCATGCATCTCATATCATGTCATCATGTGCATTGCATTTGCATACGTGTTCGTCTCATGCATCCGAGCATTTTCCCCGTTGTCGGTTTTGTAATCCGGCACTCCCACCTCCTCCGGCGCACCCCTCTTGTTTTCTTTTCGTGAGCGGGTGTTGAACGTTCTCGGAATGGACCGAGTCTTGTCAAGTGGCCTTGGTATACCACCGGTAGACCACCGGTCAAGTTCCGTTCCATTTGGAGGTCGTTTGGTACTCAAACGGTTAACCGGGCAACCGGAAAGTCCTTTTGTGTGTTGCAGCAAAACCCCTCTCTAACCAGCCCAAAACCCCTCTAAGTCACTTTCATGCTCTAGGTCGTTCGATCACGATCGTGTGGGCGAAAACTGCACTCCATTTGGACTCTCCTAGCTCCCTCTAGCTATATATATGTGCCTTCCCCGTCCAAACCACAGATGAAACCCTAGGAAACTCCTCCCGTCGCCACCGGACACGTCCGGCCGTCGCCGGATCCCGCCGCCGCGCCCAGCCAATCCCGCGCGCCACCGCTCCCCGCCGCCGGCGTGCCCGCGCTGCGCCGGCCCGCCTCCGCCGCCCCGCGTCCCCGTCTCGCCCGGCCGCCGCCTCCACCGGCCGGATCCGGCGCCCCGGCCGCCCCCGACCCTCTCCGGCGGCTTCCTCCTCGCTAGCTCCGGCGAGAGCTCACCGGCCCTGCCTCGATCCTCGAGACCGATCTGGATCTGAGAGACCTAGGGTTGACTTCTATTCCCCCTCGTTTTTCTCCAAGTCCCGAATTTCTTACAATATGTTGCTCTGTTCATCGGGTCATATCTCCTTGCATATAGCTCCGCTTCGTGCGTATAATATATCGAAATGTTCGTCTCGAGATGCTCTTCATTTTGTTCAATTGCACCATGTTTATTTGAGTCCATCTTGATGCCCAAATCGCTGATGCAAGAGTGCTAGTTGCAGTTATCTCCTGTTACTTATCAGAACTTGAGGATTTGTTATTTTTGTTGCTGTTGCTATGTGCATCTTATGGGCATTAGCTCTACATGTGTTTTGATGAATGCCATGCCATCTTTACAGAGATTTATGCCATGTATTTTTGTGATCTCTGTGGTGCCTAGCACAAGCATGCAAACTAGGCTCCGTGATGTTTCTGATTTCAGGGACAGTAATTTTACCAAGTCTGTGACTGCTGTTATTTTGTTGCTATGTATCCATGTAGCTACAGAGAGATACATTCTTATTTTGGTGATGTTCAGTAAGGATGTTTTGTAGATATTGTTGTAATTGATCCATTCATGCCCTTGTTTGCAATTATGGAGTGCCATAGCATGACTCAATCTTGCTCTACTTTTGCTATAAAATATTCCTGGCAGATTCTTAGCATGATATTCAATTTTGCCAAGCTTGTTGTAGTTGTTTTATATATGCTATGTATTTTCTCTTTTCATGGATAGCTTCATAAACATGCCATCTTGCTGTAGGTATGCTTGTTTTGTCATGCATTGCTTTGTGGTGAGTGTATCAAGCTCACCAAGATGCCTTCATATTATTGTTTCTGCCATGCTCTGTTTACGGAACCTGTTAACGAAACTTGCTATGTTTACATGGTTGCCATCATATCTTATGGTTCTTTTTGGCTTATGATCATTAAGGGACTTTTGTCATATTCATTTAGTAGAATACTGCTATGCCTTGTCTTGCTATGTTAAGTTCCTGTAGCATGTTGATTTCGTGCTCTGAACATTGCTACCTGATGCTGTTTCAGGCATGTCCAGTAATTTCACCAAGTCTGTGAACCTGTTATCTTTTGCACTTTTGCCATGCTTGTTTGAACCGCTTATGTTGTGATCTAGCCGTAGCTCAGTTTTCATCTTTTGTCAAGCATCTCCGGTAGATTACTGTCATATGCTTTGTTGCTATGTTGGAGTGCGGTAGCATTGTTACTTGTTGCATTCTAAGTGTTATCATGCTGTTAATCACAGATTTGTGTCATTCTTGTTTTGCTTGCCATTTGCAAACCGTGCATCCGTTTCCGGTGATCTTTATATCGATTTCGACCGAAATCATCTCATCTTTCCAGTGGCATGCTTGGTTTGCCAATTTACTGCCTTGTTCATCATTTTCCTTCCGGAGCACGCATATGCATCGCATATCATATCTTGCATATCATTCATGTTTTGCATCATGTTGCTTGTGCATTTTCCCGTGATTGATTGTGGTTCCGTTGCTTGTGTTCTTGTTTTGGGTAGAGCCGGGAGACGAGTTCGTGAACGAGGAACCTGTTGAGTACGCTTAAGAGGATCAAGCTTTCGACAACTCTGAGAACCTTGCAGGCAAGATGACCATACCCTCGAAATCACTTCTATCTTTGCTTTGCTAGTTGTCCGCTCTATTTTCCATGCTGCGCTACCTACCACTTGCTATATCATGCCTCCCATATTGCTATGTCAAGCCTCTAACCATCCTTTTCTAGCAAACCATTGTTTGGCTAAGTTACCGCTTTTGCTCAGCCCTTCTTATAGCGTTGCTAGTTGCAGGTGAAGTTGAAGTTGGTTCCATGTTGGAACATGGATATTTTGGCATATCACAATATCTCTTATTTAATTAATGCATCTGTATATTTGGTAAAGGGTGGAAGGCTCGGCCTTATGCCTGGTGTTTTGTTCCACTCTTGCCGCCCTAGTTTCCGTCATACCGGTATTATGTTCCTTACGCGGTTGGGTGATTTATGGGACCCCCTTGACAGTTCGCCTTGAATAAAACTCCTCCAGCAAGGCCCAACCTTGGTTTTACCATTTGCCACCTAAGCCTTTTTCCCCCGGGTTTTCGCGAGCCCGAGGGTCATCTTTATTTAAACCCCCGGACCAGTGCTCCTTCGAGTGCGGGCCCAAACCGAGCGATGTCCGGCGCCCCCTGGACAACCAGGGTCTATGCCAACCCGACGTCTGGCTCATCCGTTGTGCCCTGAGAACGAGATATGTGCAGCTCCTATCGGGATTTGTCGGCACATCGGGCGGCTTTGCTGGTCTTGTTTTACCATTGTCGAAATGTCTTGTAAACTGGGATTCCGAGACTGATCGGGTCTTTCCGGGAGAAGGTTTATCCTTCGTTGACCGTGAGAGCTTATGATGGGCTAAGTTGGGACACCCCTGCAGGGTATTATCTTTCGAAAGCCGTGCCCGCGGTTATGAGGCAGATGGGAATTTGTTAATGTCCGGTTATAGAGAACTTGTCACTTGACTTAATTAAAATACATCAACCGCGTGTGTAGCCGTGATGGTCTCTTCTCGGCGGAGTCCAGGAAGTGAACACGGTTTCTGGGTTATGTTTGACGTAAGTAGGAGTTCAGGATCACTTCTTGGTCATTACTAGATGACGACCGTTCCGTTGCTTCTCTTCTCGCTCTCATTTGCATATGTTAGCCACTGTATATGCTTAGTGTCTGCTGCAGCTCCACCTCATTACACCATACTTTCCTATAAGCTTGTATAGTCTTGATCTCGCGGGTGTGAGATTGCTGAGTCCTCGTGACTCACAGATTCTACCAAAACAGTTGCAGGTGCCGACGATGCCAGTGCAGGTGACGAAACCGAGCTCAAGTGGGAGTTCGATGAAGAATGTCGTCGTTACTATGTTTCTTTTCCTGATGATCAGTAGTAGAGCCCAGTTAGGACGATCGGGGATCTAGCATTTGGGGTTATCTTATTTTCTTTTGGTTTTGAACGTAGTCGGTCTATATGTGTGGTTTTTGGATGATGTATGAATTATATTTATGTATTGTGTGAAGTGGCGATTGTAAGCCAACTCTCGTTATCCCATTCTTGTTCATTACAAGGGATTGTGTGAAGATGACCCTTCTTGCGACAAAACCTGAATGCGGTTATGCCTCTAAGTCATGCCTCGATACGTGGGAGATATAGCCGCATCGTGGGCGTTACAAGTTGGTAATCAGAGCCATCCCCGACTTAGGAGCCCCCTGCTTGATCGAATCGCTGGCGTTGTTGAGTCTAGAACAAAAATGTTTTGAGTCTTAGGTTTATATATATCGGAGAGTAGGATTCTTTTTACTCCTCAGTCCCTTCGTCGCTCTGGTGAGGTCTCCTGACGTAGAAGTTTTGACTCTTCTCTCCTCAAATTCACTAAAAAAAATTAGGATCACGCGGGTATCTTAGAATCGTTCCGATGATTTTGTGACGAGAACATTGTTCTTGGTGCCTCCTTTCATTTAGGGGTTGTGGCAGTGTCCCGGGGAGTTGAGCTCCGAAGTGTTGTCGTCACAATTTTATCATTGCAGTTCTGGAATACCTGAGTTTCGCCGACATCGAAATCTCTTTTATGCAGTTGTTGGTGAGATCACCTCGACGCCACCCAGTACTGGGGCGGGAGTTTGGGAGTATTGCCATAACTCGTATAACGGATGCTTTTCGAAGGTTGAGGTAAACGATTTCCGAAGGTTTCTTGGTTATGTGTTGACGGATGGATACAGCTGGATCTAGGGATTGCTAGTTTGGGTGATATATTTTGTGTCCCCTGTATCCCCAACACCAGATTGCATAACCAAAAAGTTTCGGGAGTTTAGAAGTGGGAATTCAAGTAGCTCCTAGGATATCTTTCCGACAGACGCATGATATGAAGAAAATGAGCCACTTTAGTAAGCTTGTCGATGACAATGAAGATATCATCATTTCCGCGCTTGGACTTGGGAAATCCAGTCATGAAGTCCATTTCGATATGATCAAACTTCCATTCTGGAATAGCAAGAGGTTGGAGGAGACCAGTTGGTCGTTGGTGTTCTGCTTTCACCCTTCGACAGACATCACATTCATTCACAAATTGAGCGATTTCTCGCTTCATTCGAGTCCACCAATATGACTGCTTGAGGTCATGGTACATCTTCGTGTTTCCAGGATGAATGTAAAGAAGAGAATTGTGCGCCTCGTTCATAATGACTTTCCTTAGATCACCTTTAGGAACCACAATCCGGTCCTCAAAGAATAAAGTGTCTCTGTCATCAATGCGATAGCACTTGTATTTGGAAAGACCCTTGTCAATACCACGTTTCACCTTCTTCACCATGGTATCTAGGAGTTGTGCCTCACGAATTTGATCTTCCAAAGTAGGAGAGACTAGGAGGTTGGCAAGAAGGCCTTGAGGAACAACTTGGAGATTGAGTTTGCGGAAAGCTTCACAAAGGTCCGGTTGGAAGGGCTTGAGAATTAAGCTGTTGCAATAAGCCTTCCTGCTCAAAGCATCTGCAATGACATTGGCCTTGCCTGGAGTATATTCAATACTCGGATTGTACTCTTGAATCATTTCGACCCATCGAGTTTGCCTAAGGTTGAGGTTTGGCTGAGTGAAGAAGTACTTGAGACTCTTGTGATCGGTGAATATGTCCACTTTTCTTCCCAACAAGAGATGTCTCCATGTTATTAATGCATGGACAACTGCCGCCAACTCAAGATCGTGAGTGGGGTAGTTCTTTTCGTTGGGCTTCAACTGACGACAGGTATAGGCCACAACTTTCTTCTCTTGCATTAACGCAGCACTGAGACCTTGAAGAGAAGCATCACAGAAAACTTCGAATGGCTTGGATTCGTCAGGAGGAGTCAAGCCAGGAGCTGTGACGAGTTTCTCTTTGAGAGTGTTGAAAGCAACGTCACACTCAGGAGTCCAGACATACTTGACATGCTTCTCGAGGAGGTTGGAAAGAGGCTTTGCAATCTTAGAGAAATTCTCAACGAATCTTCGGCAATAGCTTGCAAGACCAAGGAAACTGCGGAGCTGCTTGACATTCTGAGAAGGTTCTCAATTCACAATTGCAGACACCTTCTCGGGATTAACAGCGATGCCCTTGGCAGAGATGATATGACCAAGGTAAAGAACTTCATCAAGTCAAAACTCACATTTGGAAAACTTCGCATAGAATTTGTACTCTGTGAGCTTGTCGAGCACCAATCACAAATGTTTGGCATGATCCTTCTTATTCTTGGAGAAAACCAAGATATCATCGAGATACACCAGGACGAATTCATTGGTATAGGGGTTGAAGATGAAGTTCATCATTTGAGAGAATGTTGGAGGAGCATTGACAAGGCCGAAAGACATGACAGTATATTCATAAGAACCAAAGCTTGTTCTGAATGCTGTCTTGGGAATATCTTCTTCATGAATGCGAATCTGATGATAACCCATACGGAGGTCAAGCTTGGAGAAAAATTTAGCACCTTTAAGTAGCTCGAATAGCTCATTGATGTTGGGAAGTGGATACTTGTTCTTAATTGTCTTCTTGTTCAATGGGCGGTAGTCGACACAAAGTCGGTCCGTGCCATCCTTCTTCTGGACAAAAAGAACACCACAACCCCATGGAGATGAACTCGGTCTGATCAAACCCAGACGCTCTTGTTCATCGAGCTGTTTCTTCAATTCTTTCAACTCCTTGGGTCCAAGCTTGTAAGGACGCTTGCAAACGGGTTCCGTGCCAGGCTCAAGATCGATAACGAACTCAACTGGCCGGTGAGGAGGCATACCCGGAAGCTCTTCTGGAAAGACATCTTGATACTCACAAAAGACTGGAATTTGAGAAATAGCATCCAACTCGCCCTTCTCATTGAGAGAAAACAACCGAATGGTTTCATCATGAGCGGCATAGATGATAACATCCTTAGAAGAGTGTGTCAATTTAATTTCCCTGGCAGCACAATCAAGTTGAGCCTTGTGCTTAGAAAGCCAGTCCATGCCGAGAATTAGATCAATATCAGAGTCGCCAAGAACAAAAGGTTTAGACAGAAATTTATAGTTGCCCATCTTGATAGAAACCTCCGGAATCATTGTGGTAGCCCTCATAGAAGAGCCCGGAGAAACAACTCCCATGGGTTTTTCCAAGATTTCCGAAATGAAATCATGCTTTGCAACAAATGATCTTGACATGAAGCAATGCGATGCACCAGTGTCAAAAAGAACTTTTGCAGGAAAGTCATTAACAGGAAGATTACCCATTATCACATCAGTAGATTCCTCCGCTTGAGCTGCATTCATCATGTTCACCTTTGCAGACTTGGGATTATGCTTGACCACTGCATTGCTGGAAGATCTCACAGGAGGAGGAGGCGGAAGGCGCCTTTCGTTGAAGCACTTGTTAGCATAGTGACCTTTCTGCTGACACTTGTTGCAAGTCACCTCTGGGAGTGGACGATGATAAGGAGCATTCGACTTTGGAACTTGATTCTGAGACTTGTTCTGATAGCCAGGGTTGGGTGGGTGGGAAGAACCATGGCCACCTTTGTTCTTCTGCTGGAAAGGCTGACGAAACGGAGGAGGAGGAGGCAACCAGAACTTCTGTTGCTTAGCAGCCACTAGTGAGGAAGAAGAAGACTGAACTGCGTCCCTGACTCTCTTCTTAGAAGCCTCACACTTGAGCTGAGCAGCCTCTTGCTTCAGTGCCATGTTGTAGAAATCATCGTACTTGATCGGCTCAAAAAGCACGAGAGGTAATTGCAGATCTTCTCTAAGGCCACCTCTGAATTGATAGATCATGCTCTTTTCATCAGGAACGTCTTGCTTAGCGAAGCGAGCGAGTTTCTGAAACTGGGTATTGTATTGATACACGGACATGCTGCCTTGCTTGAGATTGCGGAACTCCTCACGCTTGCTCTCAACAACACTTTGTGGAATGTGGTGAGCTTTGAAGTGTCGGCGGAAATCATCCCAGGTAATCACACGACCTCCTCTGGAATCTTTGTATTGTTGATACCACTCGGCAGCTTGATCCTTGAGTTGAAAAGAAGCGAACTTAACAAAGTCCTCAGGCCTGACATTGCTACATTCAAAATGCTTGTTGATGTCCACGAGCCAATCATCGGCGTCTGTGGCCTCGGCACAGTAGCTGAAAGACTTCGGCTGATTTGCGAGGAACTGGTTGAGGGTAGCGAAGTGAGGCTGATTGTTGCCTTGGCCTTGATTTCCTTGATTGCCTTGCCCTTGGGTGCGTTCTTGCAAGAGTTGCAAAATCATCTGAGCATTGGCGTTGGTGGCTGCCATGATAGCTTGCCATGCCTCCGGAGGTGGAGGTGGTGGCGGAGGGTTCGCCTGACTCCCCTCATTGCGTTCCGGATTCTGACGCGTTGGCGGAGCCATCCTGAAGAGGGTGACATCCGTTAGCATCTTGATAGACAAATAGACAAGTTGAATCAACGGATAGAAAGTGCAACATATAGTCTTCACAATAAAAATTCGAACGAGGATGAACGAATGAATTCCATAGTAAATCATCACACTTCCATAAGGTGAGAAGCCACTTGATAAAAGGATTGATGAATAAAATAACAAGGTGCAACTGGAACAAATAAATGGTAAGGATTACCCAATCACAAGCCAAGTATCTGCGGGAAGAAATGCTAAGAGCTACTTGAATCCCACCTATAAACTCTCGAAATTTTTTGGTTATGCAATCTGGTGTTGGGAATACAGGGGACACAAAATATATCACCCAAACTAGCAATCCCTAGATCCAGCTGTATCCATCCGTCAACACATAACCAAGAAACCTTCGGAAATCGTGTACCTAAACCTTCGAAAAGCATCCGTTATACGAGTTATGGCAATACTCCCGAACTCCCGCCCCAGTACTGGGTGGCGTCGAGGTGATCTCACCAACAACTGCATAAAAGAGATTTTCGATGTCGGCGAAACTCAGGTATTCCAGAACTGCAACGATAAAATTGTGACGACAACACCTCGGAGCTCAACTCCCCGGGACACTACCACAAGCCCTAAATGTCAGGAGGCACCAAGAACAATGTTCTCGTCACAAAACCATCGGAACGATTCTAAGATACCCGCGTGATCCTAAAAAAATTTAGTGAAATTTGAGGAGAGAAGAGTCAAAACTTCTACGTCAGGAGGCCCCACCAGAGCGACGAAGGGACTGAGGAGTAAAAACAATCCTACTCTCCGATATATATAATCCTAAGACTCAAAACATTTTTGTTCTAGACTCAACAACGCCAGCGATTCGATCAACCAGGGGGCTCCTAAGTCGGGGATGGCTCTGATTACCAACTTGTACCGCCCACGATGCGGCTATATCTCCCACGTGTCGAGGCACGACTTAGAGGCATAACCGCATTGTAGGTATTGTCGCAAGAAGGGTCATCTTCACACAATCCCATGTAATGAACAAGAATGCGATAACGAGAGTTGGCTTACAATCGCCACTTCACACAATACATAAATTAATTCATACATCATCCAAAATCCACACATAGACCGTCTACGGTCAAATCCAAATGAAAATAAGATAACCCCAAATGCTAGATCCCCGATCGTCCCAACTGGGCTCCACTACTGATCATCAGGAAACGAAACATAGTAACGACCACGTTCCTCGTCGAACTCCCACTTAACTCGGTTGCGTCATCTGCACTGGTATCGTCGGCACCTGCAACTGTTTTGGTAGAATCTGTGAGTCACGAGGACTCAGCAATCTCACACCCGCGAGATCAAGACTATTTAAGCTTGTAGGAAAGGATGGTGTAATGAGGTGGAGCTGCAGCAAGCACTAAGCATATATATATGGTGGCGAACATACGCAAATGAGAGCGAGAAGAGGAGCAACGCAACGGTCGCGAAGCTAGAAATGATCAAGAAGTGATCCTGAAACTACTTACGCTCATGCATAACTCAAACCGTGTTCACTTCCCGGACTCCACCGAAAAGAGACCATCACGGCTACACACACGGTTGATGTATTTTAATTAACTCAAGTGACAAGTTCTCTACAACCGGACATCAACAAATTCCCATCTGCCTCATAACCGCGGGCACGGCTTTCGAAAGATAATACCCTGTAGGGGTGTCCCAACCTAGCCCATTATAAGCTCTCACGGTCAACGAAGGATAAACCTTCTCCCGGGAAGACCCGATCAGTCTCCGAATCCCGGTTTACAAGACATTTCGACAATGGTAAAATAAGACCAGCAAGACCATCCGCTGTGCCGACAAATCCCGATAGGAGCTGCACATATCTCGTTCTCAGGGCACACCAGATAAGCTAAGCGTACAGGTACCAACGTAACCCAAGTTGCCAAGGGACGGTCCCGCACGGTGCTCTAGTTTGGACCAACACTCGGAGAAGCACTGGCCCGGGGGTTAAAATAAAGATGACCCTCGGGCTCGCGAAAACCCAAGGGGAAAAGGCTTAGGTAGGCAAATGTTAAACCAAGGTTGGGCCTTGCTGGAGGAGTTTTATTCAAGGCGAACTGTCAAGGGGGTCCCATAAATCACCCAACCGCGTAAGGAACGCAAACTCAAGGAACATAATACCTGTATGACGGAAACTAGGGCGGCAAGAGTGGAACAAAACACCAGGCATAAGGCCGAGCCTTCCACCCTTTACGCAATATATAGATGCATTAATTAAATAAGAGATATTGTGATATTCCAAAATATCCATGTTCCAACATGGAACCCACTTCAACTTCACCTGCAACTAGCAACGCTATAAGAAGGGCTGAGCAAAAGCGGTAACTTAGCCAAACAACGGTTTGCTAGGAAAAGATGGTTAGAGGCTGGACATGGCAATATGGGAGGCATGATATAGCAAGTGGTAGGTAGCGTAGCATAGCAAAAGAGCGAACAACTAGCAAAGCAAAGATAGAAGTGATTTCGAGGGTATGGTCATCTTGCCTGCAAGGTTCTCAGAGTTGTCGAAAGCTTGATCCTCGTAAGCGTACTTAATAGGTTCCTCGTACACGAACTCGTCTCCCGGCTCTACCCACAGCAAGAACACAAGCAATGGAACCACAATCAATCACGGGAAACGCACAAGCAACATGATGCAAAACATGCATGATATGCGGGATATGATATGCGATGCATATGCGTGCTCCGGAAGAAAAAGGATGAACAAGGCAGCAACATGGCAAACCAAGTATGCCACTGGAAAGATGAGATGATTTCGGTCGAAATCGATATAAAGATCAACGGAAACGGATGCACGGTTTGCAAATGGCAAGCAAAACAAGAATGACATAATTCTGCGATTAACAGCCGGATAGCACTTAGAATACATCAAGTAACTATGCTACAGCACCCCAACATAGCAAAAAAGCATATGGCAGTGATCTACAGGAGATGCTTGACAAAAGATGAACACTGAGCTACGGCTAGATCACAATATAACAGGTTCAAACAAGCATGGCAAAAGTGCAAGAGATATCAGCTTCACAGACTTGGTGAAAATACTGAACATGGCTGAAACAGCATCAGGTAGCAATGTTCAGAGTAAGAAAAACACATGCTACAAGAACTTAACATAGCAAACCAAGGCATGGCATGAATCTACTAAATGCATATAACAAAAGTCCCTTACTGACCTTGAGCCAAAAAGGCACAGAAGATATGATGTCACACATGTAAACATAGCAAGTTTCGTTAACAGGTTCCAGATTTGGCAGAAAACAGAGCATGGCATTAACAGAATTATGAAGGCATCTTGGTGAGCTCGATTCACTCATCACAAAAAAAGCATGACAAAACAAGCATACCTACAGCAAGATGGCATGTTCATGAAGCTAACCATGGCAAGAGCAAGTTCATAGCATGTATGGACCAACTACAACACCCTTGGCAAAATGGAATATCATGTTAACATTCTGCCAGGAACATTTTATAGCAAACGTAGAGCAAGATTGAGACATGCTAGGGTACTCTATAATTGCAAACATGGGCATGGATGGATAGATCACAACTATATCTACAAAACATCCTTACTGAACATACTCAAAATAAGCATGGATCTCACTGTAGCCACATGGATACATGGCAACAAAATAACAGCAGGTAAAAGACAGCAAAAACCGAAGTCCCTGAAAACAGAAACATCACGAAGCATAGTTTACATGCTTGTGCTAGTCACCACATAGATCACAAAAATACATGGCATAAACCTCTCTAAAGACGGCATGGCATAGATCAAAACACCTATAGAGCTCATGCCCATAAGATGCACACATCAAATGCAACAAAAATAACAAAACATCAAGTTCTGATAAGTAACAGCAGTAAACATCATATAGCACTCTTGCACCAGACATTTGGGCATCAAGATGGACTCAAACTAGCATGGCACAATTGTCGTGGAATTGTCACGGCAGATGTCCTTAAGCTAGGACTTAGTCGTGGAGCCATCGCAACTAGGAAGCTTGAAGGGGTTATGCGGGACAAGGAACACGAGGTTTATACTGGTTCAGCCCCTTACGGTGAAGGTAAAAGCTTACGTCCAGTTCGAGGTGTTATTGATTAGGGTTACGATCGCCAGGGAGCTAAACAGCTATGCCCGGTTCTCGATGAGGTTGTTGTTGCCCCTTAAGCCGCTGCCGGGTCCTCCCTTTATATAGGGAGGCTGACGCCCAGCAGCCCTTAGAGTCCCGGCCGGCTCATAAGAGCGTCCGGCTCGGACTCTAAACAATACTTGCCTTACACTACAAGTCTACTATAACAATGATGATAACTACGGGCTTTAAGCCATATCCGGGTCTCAGCCCATCTCTGGCCCATTATCTTGAAACTTGGCTCCGGGCTTCTGGCAACGACCCTACGAGTAACCCGGCCCCTCCTGGCGGGTGACTCTAAGGTCTATATCCTCAACATTAGGCCCCAGATTGATTTGAGCCGGCTCGTGTCAATCTTCAGCTCTGCAGACAGAAAAAATTTCCGGCTTACCATTCATGAGAAGGTCATAACCCGGAGTGACGTCATCCCCCGGACTCCGGATAATCCGCCGTGACGTCATCCTCCATTAAGTCCGTTTTTTACTCCGCCAGATCCGCAACGGATCTTTGCTTTTACTGTCATTCCGAGAATCGAGGCGCCGTGAGGGGGAGATAACCACGCCGTGGCCTCCTTGAATCCCGCGCCCACTTATGACTCTACCTTATAAATAGGCCGGCCCAACGCTCTCTTCTCACACTCTCCTTCTTCTTCCTCGCGCTGTCGCTCCTCTGCCCGAGCTTCTGCCGCCGCCGCCGCCGTCGCGCCCCTGATCTTCATCGACCCGGCCGCTGCATCACCCTGACTCGGACCAGATAACGGCGGCGACCTCCTCTCTTCCTCAACTCCGGTGAGTCTTCTCTGCCTTGCTAGAACAGATCTGCGGTAGGGTCCCTTCAGCTCTTCGTGTTCGTCACCATTGCCCACAAACTCGGTAGTTCTTGTTACCACCGTAGTTGGTTGATCCTTAACCTCGCGTAGAACCACTGCGGTAGAGGTTTGAGACCCATTTCATCTGTAAGAAACCCTCTTTTTACTGCATAAGAACTGTGTTCAACCTCAAGAACTTCTTCTGCCTCTGTTTTTTAGGTCTAGAAAATTTTCACCTCGCCCGACCATTTTGATCCGAAAAAGTTACTGCAATATGTGAAATCTGTTTTACCACACTTAGTAAAAACTGCAACCCTTGAATTTTGGCGGCTTATACTTCCGACTTAAAGAAAACACGCGCCGTAGAAATTTCCGGTTTAAAGAGAACCATGCACTGTAGAATCCTCCGACTTAACTGCAGTAAGCCGTAGATGACCAACTTATCCTGAAAACTCCGACGGCTTAGATTAGCCCCGACGGCTTAGATAACTCACCGTATCAATATATATCATTAGTTCCCTTCATAAGCCGTCACTGTAGTTTGAATGATAATCCCCGGCTTATAATTAACCCGGACACTTTTCTCTTCCTCATAGACCACCAACCGTCACCATGCCTCGCAAGGCTCCCATCACTTGCAACTGGATGAGATCCAACGTCACTGATGAAACCCTTGGCCAACTTTGTTAAGTCCGGATATCTGCCCAAGAAGGAAGTGATGTCCTACCGTGCCCCTGACCCGTCAGAAGAAAGACCACAGCCGAGGGACGGGGAGGTAGTGATCTTTGCGGACCATATGAGCCGGGGCTTCGCACCGCCCGGCTCAAAATTCTTCCGGGACGTGCTCAACTTCTTTGACCTTCGGCCTCAGGATATAGGACCCAATTCCATATCCAACATCTGCAACTTCCAAGTTTTTTGTGAAGTATATCTTGGAGAAGAGCCGAGTCTGCTGCTCTTCAGAGAGCTGTTTTATTTGAACCGCCAAAATGAGTGCGCAAACGGTCCAAGTCTAGAGTTAGGCGGCATCTCCATCCAACGGCGCAGGGACTGTCTATTCCCTTACGCAGAGCCGCCAAGTCACCCCAAGGACTGGAATATGACTTGGTTCTACTGCCAAGACACATCCCCGGCTGATGAGAGCCCGCTGCCCGGCTTTCGCCCAACGCGCCTGGAGCCGACTCATCCATTATCCGACAAACTGACTGCCGCGGAACGCCAGCCCATGCTTCCAACGATCAACAAGATCAAGGCCCTGCTAGGCAACGGTCTGAACGGAATTGATCTAGTCCGGGTCTGGATCTCATGGCGGGTGATCCCATTGAGCCGCCGCCCCGGCTTAATGTGTGAGTACACCGGGCGAAAGGATGACCCGCAGAGGCACAGTCGCAATGATCTTCCAGAAGACGTTGCCGAAGAAGAGACCAAGGCTCTGTTAAACGAGAGCCTGGCAGACTGTGGAAGAACCGGGCTAGCCCCGTTCTGCAAGACCAATCCAGCCCCAGCGGTAAGCCGCTGACTTTAACCTTTCCACTTTTTTTTACATGTCACCTTGCTCTGAACCTTTTTAAGAGTTCATTACTGTATTTCTCAGGCTGATGACAAATTCTGGCGGGTCAAGTACGACCATGAGGCGGCCAAGAAGGCGAGGAAGGCGAAGAAAGCCGCCAAGAAATCCGCCCCTCGCAAAAAGGGAAACAGACCCACTGCTTCGGAGTTGCTGCAGTTAAGCGACAGCTCCGAGTCATAGGTAACCCTTAACCCTTTTAAACTCTTGCTATATTTGTCGTTTGCCACTGTCCGTCTTATCAACTTTTTGCTTACTGACAGGACGACACCGGCGCCAGTAACCCGGTGATTGAAGAGGTAACATCACTTTCCTCCGACTCGGAGCCTTTGCCACAGCTGAAAGTCCGAAGAGTAACCCGGAAAGTAAGCTTTTCTCATCCATTAGCTCATCAAGACCCTCAATTTCTTTTGAAGCAACAGGTTCACGAAAGCCGGCGTCACACCCGGGCCTGCAAGGATACCGAACTCTCCACCGGGTTACCCGACGCAACAAGGAAGCGTCGTACTGAGGTTTTTTCTCACCTGTACCCTTTTCATCCGTTGGCGGGTGTCATCCGTCAGCCACTCAACTCTTCTGACTCCAATTACCAGGAGACCTCCCACTCTTCGGGTGATTCCATGCAGTCAAGTCTGCCGGCCTTCAAAACTGCACCCGGGTAATAACAATCTCCTTACATTATCTGTCTGTATTTACTCTTTGTATGCCTAACACTTCTGTCTTTTCAGTGCCCAGGCAAAGCTCACCAAAAGAGCAAAGAAGACCAGGTCAGCCGGAGTGCCAGACTTGCCTGAGCCGGAGACGACGGCTCAAGAGCCGCCAGCCGCCTCCGAAGCCACCATTCCCATGGACACGGCGCCTGAAGCCCCTGCCCCGACCACCAAGACAACGACCGAAGCGTCAGCTAACCCGGAGGCCTCCGGCTCAGCCCCACCGGCTAACGACCCGGACGTGGTAATTACCCGGACGGAGTATGTTGAGCCGGGAGGCCGACCGCGCTGGCCAAATGCTCCGCGAAGGGGGAGTTGCTGCAACCCCACCGAGTGAATCTGGATCTCTCCTGGCTACACCGACTTGAGCATTGGAGAGCTCGTCTCAGCTACATCAGCCAGGTTCACAAGAGCCGGGACGCCGAGATCGCCATGGTCAACCAGATCCAACAAAAGTCTGAGGTAACCTTCTGCTGTCTTCTTACTTTCCGCATAGTGATCCTTGTCATGCTAGCCCCCAAGTCTATGACTTATACTTGAATATATTGTAGACTTAGAGTCCGGCTTACTTAACTGAACCGGCAGTACGTAGATAGATACGTTCAATATGCATTAGCCCCCAAGTGCCAAGTGTCTTTGCTTGGAAAGTGCTTGGGACTTATATAATGACTGTTAATAACCCGGAAATATATGCAGGCTACTGGCAAGAAATTTGAGTCGGACCTTGCGGATCTCAAGAGCCGGTTAAAGACTCGAGAGATGGAGACCCGGAAGGCGAACGCCAAGTTTGTCTCCAGCATCGCCGCTCAGGAGAAACTGAAGACTGAATTCGACGCTGAGCGGAAGGCCTGGGCGGAGGAGAAAGCCGCACTGGTGACCCGGGCAGAACAGGCGGAGAAGGCCCTTACTGAGAAGACCGCTGAGCTCTCCGGCCTAAAGCGCTAGGTGTCCCAAATGGTGGCTGCTATCTTCGGTAAGTCGCCTCACCGGCTCTCATCAAGTCTGTATATGTTATGATTCATCCTTGTCACCGGCTTGTCTGACCTTGATTAAACAGGTCCCAGGAGTGCCAACCTCAACCAAAGCGTGGTCACCAAGCTAAAGGCCGTGTACACCCTGGTGGAACAACTCTACACCGGGTCACAGCGCGCCTTAGCTGTGGTGGCCCTATCCAACGAGGTGCCAACCCATCTGGCTGAAGTCCTGCGCCGGCTCGCAGTTCTGCCACAGCGGATCCAGGAGCTACGCCGAGCCTCCGCAAGATCCGGACCAATTGCCGCGCTGAGCCGGGCCAAAGCATTCCTGCCGGAGCTAGACCCGGCAGACATCGCCCTGGGTTACCCCAGCCTGAAGGAAGATGGCTCCGCCTTCGACCAGAAGGACTTCGCGGCATGTGTGAAGGCTGTACGCCCGGTGGCCACCATCATCGGGAACGACACCGACTTAACCAAGTATCAGCCGGGGTACAACACGGAGAATCAGAGGATTCCAACCCCTCGCTATGAAGCTCTTAGTGTGCTTCCTCCGGCTCGCCAACACACCTTCGCCCCCGAGATTGACCCGGCCGGGTTAATTGACGAAGAAGCCCAGTTCGAAGCTCTCAGCGGCATCAACTGGAAGTCGTCAACCTTCGAGGTCTTGGGATCAGCCGGAGCAGAAGACGAGCCGGGGACTTCAACTCAGCAGGCGTCATAAAGCGGCTGGCGGCTTCACCGAACAACGCTCCACCCTTGAGACTTTGAAGGATTTTTGTAATAGAATAAGTGCAACAATTTATCTCTGTCGTGCCATCGTGCACGTAATGAATGCTGAAACCCTTTGAAGTTATTCTTTTGATGTTCCTCCGGGTCATGATTATCCTTTGTGCTTCTCAACCCTTAAAACGTATCTTCAAGCATCTGCATACAAAGGCAAACCACAAGTCTCAAGGCGGCTTACCGCCCTGAGAATCAGGTGTTTGAAATGGATAACCCGGAACACGAACCAAAAAAGACTGGTCGTTAACTATACTCTGAACATAGCCGTGATAACACACTTAATGGCCCGTAAGCATACCTCCGGTTTAAATAACCCGGGTAGCCTGGTTGGTACCTGAACTCGAATTTACCTGTCTTGATGACATCCATGATGTTCAACTTAACAAGATAAACCAAATATAAGCCGGTCAAGAGAGACCCGGCAGTACATATTTTGACATGAGCAGAGTAGACTTGCGATAAAGTATAAAAACTTGGGGCGGCCGGTTAGAATACGACCAGAAACCCGGTCCAAAGAGGTTAAGCTAAGATTCGGATGCGATCATATAGCCCCCAGTGGGTGTGGCGATGCCAATCAAAAGGGTATCGACAGTTATGTTCTCTTTGGTTCGAATACGACCCATGTTTGAACAGGAAGCCCCCAAGTGACTCTGAAAATTGTTTAACGACGCTGATTCGAATACGATCCACGTCGGTTCTCAGAGGGGTGACACTATGATTCAAATATGACCAAAGGCAACCTCCCAATGAGCTCGGCACTTTGCCAATCAAATGGGTATCGACAGCTATGTTCTCTTTGGTTCGAATACGACCCATGTTTGAACAGGAAGCCCCCAAGTGACCTTACTGCTTACGGCTAGACTCGAATACGATCATAAGCCGGATCCTCCTTTCAAATTAGTATGTAAAAATGACACACATAATTGGAGGAAAAAAGGACAAAGGTCCTGCTTTATTGCTTATCATAATATATACATGTCTGAAATATGTACACCACGAGAGCCGGCAGCTCAAGTGTAGTAAGGCCGAAGTTGAGCTATATTCCATGGCCGACGGGTCTCCTCCTCAGATTTACGCGAATCCTTATGTTCCCGAATATCAATGAGATAATATGACCCGTTGTACAAGTTCTTACTGACCACAAAGGGCCCTTCCCAAGGTGGGGATAACTTGTGTGCATCAGTTTGATCCTGGATGAGCCGGAGCACAAGGTCGCCTTCCTGGAAGACCCGGGATTTGACCCGGCGGCTATGATAACGGCGCAGGTCTTGTTGGTAAATCGCTGAACGGGCTGCCGCCACATCACGTTGTTCGTCCAACAAGTCCAGAGCATCTTGGCGCGCTTGTTCATTATCCGTCTCAACATAAGCCGCCACACGAGGCGAATCGTGACGGATGTCGCTGGGGAGGACTGCTTCTGCTCCATAAACCATGAAGAAAGGCGTGAAGCCAGTAGACCTGTTAGGAGTAGTGTTGATGCTCCATAAGACGGAGGGCAACTCCTCCACCCAACAACCCGGCGTCCGTTGCAAAGGGACCAAAAGCCGGGGTTTGATGCCCTTCAGAATCTCCTGGTTAGCCCTCTCAGCTTGACCATTGGATTGGGGATGAGCTACTGAGGAAACATCAAGTCGGATATGCTCCCGTTGACAAAATTCTTCCATAGCGCCCTTGGATAAATTGGTGCCATTGTCAGTTATGATGCTGTGCGGAAAGCCAAAGCGGAAAATCACCTTTTTCATAAATTGAACCGCCGTGGCTGCATCGCACTTGCTAACTGGCTCAGCCTCCACCCACTTTGTGAATTTGTCAACTGCCACCAAGAGGTGGGTCTTCTTATCCTTGGATCGTTTAAAAGGCCCAACCATATCAAGCCCCCAGACCGCAAAGGGCCAAGTGATTGGGATCATCCTCAACTCCTGAGCCGGCACATGAGCCCGTCGTGAGAACCTTTGGCAACCATCACATTTACTGACCAAGTCCTCTGCATCAGCGTGAGCCGTCAGCCAATAAAAACCATGACGGAAAGCCTTGGCTACAAGAGATTTTGAACCGGCATGATGGCCACAATCCCCTTCATGGATCTCGCGCAAGATCTCTTGACCTTCCTCAGGGGAGATACAACGCTGAAACGCCCCTGAAACACTGCGATGATGCAACTCGCCATCAATGACAACCATTGACTTAGCCCGCCGGGTTACTTGCCTGGCCAGAGTTTCATCCTCAGGCAACTCTCCCCGGGTTATATAAGCCAGATATGGCATTGTCCAGTCTGGTATGACATGAAGAGCCGCCACCAGACGTGCCTCCGGGTCAGGGATGGCCAAGTCCTCCTCGGTAGGCAACTTGACCGAAGGGTTATACAGGACATCCAGGAAAGTGTTAGGCGGCACCGGCTTTCGCTGAGAGCCTAACCGGCTTAAAGCATCAGCCGCATCGTTCCTCCTGCGATCAATATGCTCCACCTGGTATCCCTGGAAGTGCCCAGCAATGGCATCAACCTCACGGCGATAAGCCGCCATTAGAGGATCCTTAGAATCCCAGGTGCCCGACACTTGTTGAGCCACCAAATCCGAGTCCCCAAAGCATCTTACCCGGCTTAAGCTCGTCTCCTTAGCCACCCGAAGACCGTGGAGCAAAGCTTCGTATTCAGCCGCATTGTTAGTGCAAGGAAACATCAACCGTAGCACATAATGGAACTTGTCACCTTTGGGGAAGCCAATACAACACCAGCCCCCGAGCCCTCCAACTGTCTGGACCCGTCAAAGTGGATAGTCCAATAAGTGTTATCCGGCTTTTGTTCAGGCACTTGAGACTCTGTCCAATCATTGATGAAATCCACCAAAGCCTGAGATTTAACAGCCGTGCGTGGCACATATTTGAGGCCATGAGGTCCAAGTTCTATAGCCCACTTAGCGATTCTCCCTGTAGCCTCTCTGTTCTGGATAATATCACCAAGGGGGGCAGAACTGACCACAGTGATGGGATGACCCTGAAAATAATGCTTGAGCTTCCGGCTCGCCATGAACACACCGTATACGAGTTTCTGCCAATGCGGGTACCGCTGCTTGGACTCAATGAGCACCTCGCTGACATAATAAACCGGCCGCTGAACCGGATGCTCCTTACCCGCCTCCTTGCGCTCCACAACAATAACCACGCTGACAGCTCGTGCATTTGCCGCTACATATAGTAGCAAGGGCTCCTTATCAATCGGAGCAGCAAGGACGGGGGGCTCTGCCAGTTGCTTTTTTAAATCCTCAAAAGCAGTATTAGCTGCATCATTCCAGACAAAGTTGTCAGTTTTCTTCATTAACTGATATAAGGGCATAGCCTTCTCACCCAAACGGCTTATAAACCGGCTTAAAGCAGCGATGCGACCCGCCAAACGCTGAACATCATTTATACATGCCGGCTTAGCCAGGGAGGTGATAGCCTTGATCTTCTCCGGGTTAGCCTCAATGCCTCTGTCAGAAACCAAGAAGCCCAATAGTTTGCCTGCCAGAACACCAAAAACACACTTGGCTGGGTTAAGCATCATCTTGTAGACCCGGAGCGAAGGTTTCCCTTAAATCATCTATCAGGGTTTCCTCCTTAATGGATTTAACCACAATATCATCCACGTAGGCGTGAACATTGCGCCCGATCTGTTTATGAAGACAATTCTGCACACAACGCTGGTAAGTCGCCTGTGCACACTTGAGTCCAAAAGGCATAGACACATAGCAGAAGGCTCCAAAGGGAGTGATGAACGCCGTCTTCTCCTGGTCCTTAACTGCCATCTTAATCTGATGATACCCGGAATAGGCATCCAAGAAACTTAAGCGTGCACAACCTGCCGTAGCATCAATGATTTGATCAATACGGGGGAGAGCAAACGGATCAGTCGGACACGCCTTGTTCAAGTCCGTGTAGTCCACACACATCCGCCAGGTGCCGTTCTTCTTGAGTACGAGCACCGGGTTAGCCAACCACTCCGGGTGAAAAACCTCAACAATGAACCCAGCCGCCAAGAGCCGGGCCACTTCTTCACCGATAGCTTTCCGCCTCTCTTCGTTAAACCGTCGAAGGAACTGTCTGACCGGTTTAAATTTTGGATCAATATTGAGAGGGTGCTCAGCGAGTTCTCTAGGTACACCTGGCATGTCAGAAGGTTTCCACGCGAAGATGTCCCTATTCTCACGGATGAACTCGATGAGCGCGCTTTCCTATTTCGGGTCCAGATTTGCACTGATGCTAAACTGCTGAGACGAGTCACCTGGAACAAAATCAACAAGCTTAGTCCCATCAGCTGATTTAAATTTCATTGCTGGTTCATTCTCTGTGGTTGGCTTTTTCAGAGAGGTCATATCTGTCGGGTCAACATTGTCTTTATAAAATTTCAACTCTTCTGTGGCACAAACAGACTCTGCATAAGCCGCGTCACCTTCCTCACACTCCAGAGCCACTTTCCGGCTGCCGTGAACCGTAATGGTCCCGTTGTGACCCGGCATCTTGAGCTGTAAGTACACATAACACGGTCGTGCCATGAACTTGGCGTAAGCCGGCCGTCCGAATATAGCGTGGTATGGACTTCTTATCTTGACCACCTCAAAGGTCAACTTCTCCACCCTGTAGTTGTTCTCATCACCAAAAGCCACTTCCAGTTCGATCTTGCCGACTGGATAAGCCGACTTACCAGGTACCACACCATGGAAGATAGTATTTGACTGGCTGAGGTTCTTATCGACTAGCCCCATACGACGGAAAGTCTCATAATAGAGGATGTTGATGCTGCTGCCTCCATCCATGAGTACTTTTGTGAACTTATAACCTCCCACCTGAGGAGCCACCACTAAGGCCAGGTGGCCCGGGTTATCCACCCGGGGGGGTGATCCTCCCTACTCCACACTATGGGCTGCTCAGACCACCGTAAGTAGCGTGGAACCGCCGGCTCAACAGCATTAACAGCCCTCTTGTGAAGCTTCTCGTCTCGTTTGCACAAGCTAGTGGTGAACACGTGATACTGTCCACCGCTAAGCTGCTTCGGGTTGGTCTGATAACCCCCCTGCTGCTGTTGATGACCCTGACCAGACTGTTGATTAAAGCCCCCTTGGCCGTTCTGAGGACAGGAATTTGAACCACCGCCCGGGCCATGAAAGCCGCCGTCACCTGAGCCGCCGGCGCCTGAACCGCCATCCGGTCCATTGTAGTTTTTAAAGGCCTTCATGATAGCACAATCCTTCCACAGGTGAGTCACTGGCTTCTCTCTGGAGCCGTGTCTCGGGCAAGGTTCGTTCAATAGCTGCTCCAGAGAAGGTCCTGACCCGCCGCCTCGGGGAGGGGGCCTCCCCTTGCGCCGCTGGTTATTACCTTGAGAGTTGGTGTTGGCCACAAACTCTAGGCTGCCATCGGCCTTACGCTTGCCTCCTCCTTGGTACCCCGGGTTAAACGGAGGACACTTGCCGTTGCCATTCTTCTTTCCCTTCCCTGCCCTTTCATCATCTGAAGGGGGATCCTTGGTACCATCGGAATCGGCGTACTTGACAAGAGCCGCCATTAGGGTACCCATGTCGGTGCAGTCGCGCTTGAGCCGCCCAAGCTTCATCTTAAGAGGCACAAAGCGACAGTTCTGTTCCAACATTAAGACTGCAGAGCCGGCATCCATCTTATCTGATGAATGTATGATCTCCTTGACCCGGCGAACCCAATGGGTCATGGACTCACCCTCCTGCTGCTTACAGTTAGTCAAATCCACAATTGACATAGACTGCCTGCAGGTATCTTTGAAGTTTTGAATGAACCGGGCCTTCAGCTCAGCCCAAGACCCAATGGAGTTCGGCGGTAATCCTTTCAACCATGTGCGGGCAGTTCCATCTAACATCATGGTGAAATATTTGGCCATGGCCGCCTCACTGACCTCCAGCAATTCCATAGCCATCTCATAACTCTCAATCCAGGCTGCAGGCTGTAAGTCTGCTGTATAGTTAGGCACCTTCCTAGGGCCCTTGAAATCCTTAGGTAGACGTTCATTACGGATGGCTGGTACCAAACAAGGGACTCCCCCGGTCCTGGTAGAAATTCCCACATCAACGGACGTCGTCGGATAAGCCGGGGGGGTCTGATAGGCCGTCAATTGAGGCGCCTGCTCTGCCTCTTGCCGTGCTTGAGTTGTTGCGTAGAAGGCTCCATTATGAGCCGGACCATGACCAGGGGGCGGGTCGTGGCGTCGGACATTACTTGAGCCGGTCGCTGAGACCATGTGCCGGCTGTAACTCGGGCTCTGGCCTGGACGAGGGGTTGAGTGGATCCTGTCCCGGCTGTAGGAGTACGCCTCTTGCTGTGCTAGCGCCGTCTGCAGGAGTTCCCTGACCCGGCGGGTTTCGATGGCCGCCGGAGAATCGCCGTCAACTGGGAGAGCCGCCAGCCGTGCTGCTGCAGCCACCATGTTCTCTAGCGGGTTATCATAATGACCCGGGGGTATTGGCACATACTGAGGCGGGGCAGGGGGCACCTGGGGAGGCCCCATCATTCGTGGCTGAATGAGGGGTCCAGACCCGGGCGCAATGACTCCTGGCGGGTTACTAGACCCTGCACCCGGCGTGTTAAAGAGATTGCGCGGATCGTAGACCGGCGGGAGTCGAGACTGGGCCTTCTGATGCCTCCTTCTCATAACCTCGTTGGCCGCGTTCTGGTCCATCGTGAGTTGGAAGGACTGCGCCTGAATTAGCTGAGTCCGGGCATCGAGGGCCGCCCGCTCCGCAGCCAGCCTAATTCCTTCCGCTGCGAGATCCTCTTTAGCCTTTATCAGATCTAATTTTAACTGCGCCACCTCCGCATCATGCTGAGCTTGATCCGCCGGGTCGACCGTGGCGGTTAACAGGGCCGTCATCTTGTCCGTGAGATCCATCAGCACCTGGGCCGGAGAAGGCACCGGGTTTCCCGCTCCAGCAGCGGGGTTCTGAATAGGCTGCACACCGGCCATAAAAACTCCAACCTGACTTGGCGGCTCAAAAAGGTCCGAAATACTGTCGCCATCGGAACAACCCATGAGCCTGCTATCTTGGAGTTGGTACAACGAGTTTGATTCATCGGTGGCCGACCCGCCGTCAGAGACGGCCGCCGCCTCATCACGAGACCCGGAAGGATCAGAGGCCCCTCCATGGATACATCCCACAAAAGCGCGCCTTAAGGCAGGCCGGGCCCGAGCGGGTCGTGCGCGCTGAGCCGTTTCGACGAGATCGGCGCAGAGATCCGGCTCGGGGCCCGGCTCACCAACCTTGCCAATGAAGACATGAATTGCGCCAAAGGGGACTCGGTACCCGTACTCAATTGAGCCGGCGTCGGGGCCCCAGTCCTTGTCGTCGATGTAGAGCTTGCCGCGACGACTCTTGGTCATCCGGCCTACGGCGTATCCCTTGAGCCCTTCGAAGCTGCCCTTCAAGAACTCAAATCCACCGTGCGCTAGCCCCACGGTGGGCGCCAACTGTCGTGGAATTGTCACGGCAGATGTCCTTAAGCTAGGACTTAGTCGTGGAGCCATCGCAACTAGGAAGCTTGAAGGGGTTATGCGGGACAAGGAACACGAGGTTTATACTGGTTCAGCCCCTTACGGTGAAGGTAAAAGCTTACGTCCAGTTCGAGGTGTTATTGATTAGGGTTACGATCGCCAGGGAGCTAAACAGCTATGCCCGGTTCTCGATGAGGTTGTTGTTGCCCCTTAAGCCGCTGCCGGGTCCTCCCTTTATATAGGGAGGCTGACGCCCAGCAGCCCTTAGAGTCCCGGCCGGCTCATAAGAGCGTCCGGCTCGGACTCTAAACAATACTTGCCTTACACTACAAGTCTACTATAACAATGATGATAACTACGGGCTTTAAGCCATATCTGGGTCTCAGCCCATCTCTGGCCCATTATCTTGAAACTTGGCTCCGGGCTTCTGGCAACGACCCTACGAGTAACCCGGCCCCTCCTGGCGGGTGACTCTAAGGTCTATATCCTCAACAACAATGGAACAAAATGAAGATCATCTCATGACGAATATTTCGATATATCATGCACGCAAAACGAAGCAGTATGCAATGAGTTATGGTGCGATCAACAGGGCAACATAAAATGACAGAAGAAAAGACTTAAGAGGAAAATCGGGATCAACCTCTCTCAGATCTAGGGTTCTTGGCATGGATGCCGAGGCGGGGCGGCTCGCCGGAGATCGAGGAAGGACAACCGGAGCTCGTTGCCGGCGAGGTCGGGGGAGGCGGCACCGGCGGCGAGATCGGCGGGGACGGGCGAGGACGGCGGGGACGGGCGAGGACGGCGGCACCGGCGACGATGCGGGCGGCGGCGGCCACACGCGCGGCCGGCGACGAGACGGCGAGGAGCGGGAACGGCGGCGGTGGCGGGGAGCCGCGCGGGGCGGAGGCGCGCGCGGGAGGAGGCGCGAAGACGTACGGGCCGCGGGGGCCGGCGGACGGGCCCGACGGGCTTCGGCGGCGGGGGCGGCACGGAGCCACGTGGCGCGGCGATTCGTCCGGCGCCGGGCGGACGTGTCCGGCGCGCGGAGGAAGGGGAAGACTAGGGTTTGGACCCGGATTTGGATGAGGAGGACATATTTATAGCTAGGGGAGCTAGGAGACTCCAAATGGAGTGCGGTTTTCGCCCACACGATCGTGATCGAACGACCGAGAGCATGGAGGAGACTTAGATGTGTTATTGGGCTGTTTGGAGGGGGTTTGGCTGCAACACACAAAAGGCCTTTGCGGTTACTCGGTTAACCGTTGGAGCATCAAACGAGCTCCAAATGAAACGAAACTTGACAGGTGGTCTACCGGTGGTATACCAAGGTCACTTGGCAAACCTCGGTCCATTCCGAGAACGTTTAACACCCGCTCACGAAAAGAGATAAGAGGGGTGCGCCGGTGCATGTGGGAGTGTCGGATTGCAAAACGGACAACGGGGAAAATGCTCGGATGCATGAGACGAACACGTATGCAAATGAGATGCGCATGATAACATGATATGAGATGCATGACATGAACAAATTGCAAAACGAAAGACAAAACCCAACACGGAGGGAATATCATAACACATAGCCGAAAATGAAGAGTTGGAATTACAAATATGGAAAGTTACATCCGGGGTGTTACACCAGATCTGGACCGGGGTCGCGACGTCGGCCACCCAGCACCACCACGCTGCCCCGCTGCCAAGGAGCGCCGCCGACACCACGCCTGCCGCCGGACCGCAGTCAAGCAGGGCTGCACTGCCGCCGCCTCCCTGCCCCGGAAAGGGAGCACGCGCGCGCGGGGACAAGAAGGCCCACCGCCGCCGGTACCACCCGGGCCAGCGCCAGGGGCGACCACCGGCGGCGGGGGGGGGAAGACGGGGGAGGAGGGGGCCCGCGGGTGAGGAGCTCGAGCTCCGCCCCGGCCACCTCCCGGGGAGGCGGCGTGAGGCGGATCTGGACGGGGAAAGGGGGAGGGCTGAAGGGGACGGAGGCGGGGCGCGAGGCCGGCGGCCGGCGGCGGCGGGAGGGCCGGCGGTCGAGGGAGGGGAGGAGGGGGAACCCTAGCTGCCTAGTCGCGGGAGCTGCCTCATACTGTAACTTTCTTACTGTACTGACTGGCACCCCATGGAGGGACAGAGCACCTCCGTATTGCATCGCAGGAACGAACATCAAACGAGCAGCTGAATGAACGACATTTTGAGCGAATTACTGTCTAAGTGGTCACAGCTTACAAAAACAAACGTACCTTACGGAGTATACGCGTATGTGCATGTCAAGAGTAGACCCCTGATACCCCCATTCAGAACAACATAGTCACCATTTCCCCGTTTGGGAAAATTGAACATCACATCCTGTAAATGTGACAACGATCATAATAGCAAGAACAAAACAGCAGACAGCCAAAGACATTACTTAGCAGTGCTCACCGAACGCATGAACTCCGACTCCACCGTCCTGAAAGCAGCGATTTGTGGATTAGTTCAGACCAAGGAAGGTCCTTCTTTTAACACAAAAAATATTAGTTAAAAATAATACCATATCCTGCCCTGAATCCTGCCTGTACCGTCATCGAAGTCAAACAGAATTTCGTTGGCGCAAAACTTGGAGGTAGTCCACCTTCTGGGCGGTGGCGAGCTCGTATTCTATTCGCCATCGTGTTCGTGCACACCAGAAGGGAGCCAGTCCAGCATTACACCACCCGTCCAATCACGCCCGGGAATCCTCGGGTGGGCGGTTGGGTGGGCGGCCGGGGAACATGCTGCTACCAGAGTGAGAGAGCGTTATTACATCCCTGCACTGAGCAGTCTCTCCTCAACAGCTCACATTCTCCCCCCGAAGCCAAGCCGAATCCCCTTTCTCCCGGAGCCTCACCAAATCTCGAACGACGACGCAAGGCTGCCGACCGGCCGGAACCCAGTCGACTCGAGCTCCTTCAACAGTGCGCAGCGCTCGAGCTCGAAGAACATACAGGTATGGATAAAATCCTGTTCATCTCAACACATCCATGGCCGTAGCCCTTGCTTGATTTGCAGATCAGTGGACTAGTCTTCTGATCTGAACCCCAACAAAAATGGTTACGAGCTTGGGCGACAGCTTGGGCGACGCGCCTGCTGCGGTGTGGCAGCCAGCCGTGGCGGGGACGGAGGGCTGGTCTGTGGTCCGGCGCAACGCGAGCGTACTACAGGTGAGCGGCGGGGAGGGCCGCGCCGGCTCACCTGCAGCGGGGGTCGGCGGTCGCCACAACCGCTTCTGGGCGCTGGCGGCGGAGGACTCGGAAGAGGAGGACGAAGGCGGGGAGCTGGATCCGGAGCGGGGCCTGCGCGCGGTGCCGGCAGGGCCGTCGATTGGAGATTTTGTGGCTTTGGCAGCGAAGCAGAGCGGTGTAGCTTCGCGCTCGGGGCGTGGGAGACGCTTCGCGCCGGGCGGCCGTGGCTCCAGATCCATGGCCTCACGCATCTGGCTGCCGTCGCGGGAGTACAGCTCGGGCTCGGGTGCTGGCGGTTCGTCGGGGGCGGCGACGTGTATTCGAGCCAAGGCGGCGGCGAGCCTGATGGTGCAGCAGACGGAGCTGTCCAGGGAGGACTGGCCGTGCCTGCCGGCGCCCCCTGTGGCGGCGGTGGCGGAGGCGGCGGGGGCGCCGTGCGGTCCGGAGACGATGCGCTCGGCACCGGGCCCTAGGGTTGGGCCGGATGGGCCGTTGGTGGGGGCCCTTCCTGGGCTGGCGTCGGGCGCGGGGCTGGATGAGGGTTCTGGGCCTGGGCTGGGGGGACAGGCTGGGGCGTTCTCCGACCCTCCAGTGGGATTAGGACTGGAGACGACCTCGGACCCGCGACCTCAGGTAACCCAACGGCCCAACGCGCCGCGGCCCGACACTGGCCCGACCACTGGATATAAGTGGGTGAGGAGGGGTTGCCTGGATCCCCGTTTAGGGTTTCCAGCCACCACTCGCGAGGTGCGGCGCCTTGCTCACTCCGCCCGCACGATCCAGATCTGCCCCCATCCTCCCCCCCCTTCTCCATTCTTTCGCGGCAGTGGTGATGGGAGATAGGCGTGCGGACAAGCGGCCGATGGAGGTGTCAGATCCGGAGGCGGAACGGCGTAGGGAGCGGGAACTACGTGACAAGGCGAAGCGAGTGATGCGCGAGCGTTCGGGTGGCCGCGAGGCCAGAGAAGAGCGAGGCAGATCTCGCGACCAGGGCGGGCGTGAGGGGGATTGGGGTCCTCCTCCCCCGTGGTGGATCCAGCAGCAGGAGCGCAAGAAGAAAAAGAAGGTTCAGCAGCGGCGACGAGAGCTTGAGAGGAAGCATGAGCCGCACCCCAACTGTGGTGGGGGCCACGGGGACACAATGGCCAAGAAGCCGCGTGCAGATCCACTGGCGGTGGCGCTGCCCTCTGCACCTAAGGGTACGGCGGAGGAACCCATCCCAATGGAGGTGGCACCGGACGTGGAGTGCTTCAAGTGCGGGCGCCCCGGCCACTTCCAATCCCAGTGCAAGTTCTTGCCCCTTTGTGTGCTCTGCAAGGAAGAAGGGCACACGTCCGCTCACTGTCCGACGAGGGGCCGGCAGCTTCACCTTCAGATCATGGGAAGCGCCATATCTGGGGAAGGATTTTTCTGCCTAGAGTTCGAGGACGCGGACGAGACCGAAGCCCCCATCGATGCTCGCATCAAGAACGCGGCCATCTTATCTGCGGAGCCGGGGAAGCTGAATCTTCGGATCCTCAAACAAGAACTGAAGCACATGGTGACTGGAGACTGGGATTGGCAGGTAACACAACTGGGTGATGACGACTTCGTGGTGGTCTTTCCTTCTGCAGATCTGTTACACATGGGGAAGTCTAGTGGTAAGTTGTTTCTGTCCATCAATGACATCACTGCGCGGGTGCGCGACATGTTACACGAGGAGGTCCAGCCCATGGTGATGCCGGAGACTTGGGTGTGGCTCCATGGCATCCCAAAGAAACATAGGCGTGAAGATCGCATCAGGGAGGGGTTCCGGATGCTGGGCCGGCCAATTGTGGTCGATGAACTTTCTCTGGTTGGGGCCTGTTCGGATGAAGCTTGCTTGCAAAGCCCCGGAGAAGCTGAATGGTGTCGTCGAGGTGTGGTTCAACCACGAGGGATACCAAATCAAGGTGGAGCGCGAGTCCCTTCCCAAAAGGGGTGGTGAGCGGGCCGTGCTGGGAGCAGGCCCTGCCAACCCTCCTGACAAGGACGCGAATCCGGGCGCTCGGACGCTGGGCATGGAAAAACACGGCAGGGCCGAACCAGGCAAGGAACCGCAAGGGTGCGAGGGCGGCCTCGTGGTGCGGAGAACCAGGATACCAAGATGCAAGACAGGGGAGAGGATCAAGACGACAGCATCCAGGACACGTCCATTGACACGGAAACTTGGGACAAGTTGGGTGCGCTGTCGGCTGAGATTGGTGCCATGGGGGTGGCGACTCAGGACACAGCGGTGAGCGGGCCCCCGCTAGCCAGGTCGCTGGAGCTCTCCTTCAACGAGTACGGGACCAACCTTGCCCCGCCCCAGGTGGCGGCGACTCTGACTGGCGCGGGCGGGGTCTCCTCTGCTGCCTCTCTTCCAACCTCTTCCTCTCCAGTGGCCGTGGGGGCGGACTCTGGGTGCGTGGTGATCGAGCCTGCTGACCTTACGCCTGCTCCGCGTCGGGGTTCCAACAGCGGGGACAGGCAACCTAAGAAAACGGCGGGGAGGAAACCGGCGAACAAGCAGGCGACGGTGGTGACGGAGGTGGAGAATTCTGACCTTGGTGGTGAGTTGGGAGCAGCGCTAGGGACGACGGGGACTAACAACAAGGCCAGGCGCACCAAGGCGATCCCGGTGGTGCAGCGCGCCCCTAGCGTTCGGGCCAAGGCCAAGCTCGGCGATCTCTCTTCCTTGGAGAGCGCCAAACTCCGCATCGCCGACAAGAACATGGACGCCGCAGGTAACCCCTTGCCATCTTTCCGCATTCTTAATGCCTTCTCGGATGAACACCTGGTGAGCATTCTAGATGACTGTGAGGTGGAGACCCGAGGGTCGCAGTCCGAAATTATACCACTTGTGCACGCTAGGGAAGAGGCGCAGGCTGCGCTGGCGGCCGCCGCCGTGCGCTGTGCTAGCAACAACGTGTTAGCCATTGTGCCAGTAGAGGCTGGTGACGAGAGAGTGCCCGACGAGGTGACACTAGCTAGGGAAGCTAGTGTCCTTCCTTCTAATGGCCGAGTGACGGCTAGGAAGAGAGTGGCGAAGGCGGTGACCTCTCGAGGTGTGCGCCTACGTAACATGGTGATTTAGATGCGATACATGTTCTGGAATATCCGTGGTTGTGGCCACGGTGGTCGGCGCACGCAGCTTAGAGAATACATGGCCAAAGAACATATTGACGTGGTTGCGCTACAAGAGACGATTAAATCTGATTTTACCTTCAGAGAATTGCTTGCTTATGATCCTCTACAACGTTTTGTTTGGCATTGGGTTCCCTCTGTCGGTCATTCTGGTGGCATTCTGTTGGGTTGTAATAAGGATGTATGTGATGTTCTGCATTGGGATGTTGGTGTTTTCCTTTTATCTGCTACTATTAAACATCGTGTTTCTGGTTTGTCGTGGGTGGTCGTTTGTGTCTATGGGCCGGCCGACCACTCCAGATCGCCAGCGTTCCTGTTAGAACTGACCAACCTGGTTGGGGCCAAAAGGGCAATCAACCTCCCTGTGGTGGTAGGGGGCGACTTTAACTTAATTCGCTCGGGGGCGGATAAGAATAATGCTAATATTGACTGGACGAGGGTGTCCTTATTCAATAATGCCATTGCGGCAACAGCATTGCGGGAAGCAGCACGGACTGGTGCCAGATATACCTGGACTAACAAGCAAATGCAGCCGGTCCGTAGCGTGCTGGATAGGGTCTTCTTTACACCGGAATGGGAGGTACTGTTCCCCATGTGCTCCCTCGTGGCGGAGACGCACATCGGATCAGACCACGTTCCGCTCATATTTTCCTCAGGGGAGGAGCTCATCCACCGTAGCCCTAGGTTCTACTTCGAAACGGCGTGGTTCGAAGCAGAGGGATTTGCCCAGATGGTGGTAGAGCGTTGGGGCGCGATTTGTTCTCATCTGGGGCCCCAACGCGGCCCAGCAGAGAGCTGGGTCGCGGCTGCTGGCAAGCTGCGTGCCTTCCTGCGAGGGTGGGGCGCCAACCACGGTAGTGAGTCCAAGAAAGAGCGCGCGCGCATAGTTGAGTCTATTGCGTTGTTAGATATGGAGGCAGATCGCCGGCCCTTCTCGGAGGCCGAGTGGGCGCATAGGTACGCATTAGAAAATCAAGTAACGGCGATTTTGCGCGCGGAAGAGGAATATTGGCGACGCAGGGGCGGAGTCAAATGGGTCACGAAAGGAGACGCAAACACAGGATATTTCCATGCCTATGCGAACGGGAGGAAAAGGAAATGCACCATTCTGCGTCTCCAATCAGACCAAGGTGTCCTGTTGGCGCAGGACCAAATCGTGGCTCATATCTACGAGTTTTTCATAGGCCTTTTGGGGACGGCCGTTGAAAAACCTTTACGCCTGCGCGGTGATTTGTGGGATACCGCGGAGCGTGTCTCGCAGGAAGAGAACGATAGGTTAGCCCTTGCTTTCCTTCCTGAGGAAATAGACCAGGCCTTACACGGCATGAAAACGAGCACGGCGCCTGGGTCGGACGGGTGGCCGGTGGAGTTCTTTAAGCAGTTTTGGCCCTGCCTTAAGCACTTGTTTTACGATATTGTCAACGGCTTCGCTTTAGGCACAGTGGACCTTTCCCGGTTGAACTATGGAGCCATTAGCCTTATTCCTAAGGTGAAAGGGGCGGATAACATTAAGCTTTTTAGACCCATTACCTTGATCAACGTACCGTTCAAAATTTGTGCGAAAGCGTATGCCTCGCGCTTGGCTCCGGTCGCTCAACGAGTGATTAGCTCTAGTCAAACGGGTTTCCTCAAACACCGCAACATCCTCGAGGGACCAATTGCGCTACAAGAGATCGTTCACGAGTTGAAAAGGACCAAGGCACAGGGAGTGCTACTCAAATTAGATTTCGAGAAAGCGTACGATCGCGTTAACTGGGAGTTCGTGCGAGAAGTCCTCCTCAAAAAAGGTTTTGAGGCAGGATTCGTACATCGCATCATGCACCTCGTGTGTAGTGGGCACACGGCGGTCAATATCAATGGCACAATGGGCAAGTTCTTTCGTAACAAGCGTGGTCTCCGTCAGGGAGACCCAAGCTCCCCGCTCATCTTTAACTTTGTTGCGGATGCCCTGGCGGCCATGATTAATAAAGCAAGGGCAGCGGGACACATTAAAGGGCTCGTAGCTCATCTGATTCCGGGTGGGGTCACGCATCTGCAATACGCAGACGATACGATGCTCTTATTCGAACCCGATGACCACAGCATAGCTACCACCAAGCTACTTCTGCTTGCGTTCGAGATCTTATCAGGGCTTAAGATCAACTTTCTGAAGAGCGAAGTGATCACCATTGGGATGGATGATCTAGCTAGCTCGCGGGTTGCGAATCTCCTTAATTGCAAGCTAGGGAGCTTTCCGATTAAATACTTGGGCCTCCCGATATCGACCAAGAAACTTACCATAGCGGAATGGGAACCGCTGTATGGGAAGGTCGCTAACAGAGTGAGCCCTTGGAGGGGTAGGTTTATGTCCTCGGCGGCGAGGCTCATCCTAACCAACTCGAGCTTATCGTCCCTTCCTATATTCACAATGGGGATGTTCCTACTAGCGGATGGGGTTCACACAAGACTCGATACTCCTCGTTCCCGGTTCTTTTGGGAAGGAGCCGGGACCAAGCGCAAGTACCACTTAGTGAAATGGGCAGCGGCGTGTAGGCCAAAAAAATTTGGCGGCCTAGGTATTACGAATTCTAAACTCATGAATGTGGCCCTGCTAACTAAGTGGTGGTGGCGTCTTGCCCAAAACGAGTCGGGGCTCTGGGCAGACATCCTCCGAGCTAAATATTTCCCGGAGGGGAATTTGTTCAAGGCTAAAATCAACGGCTCGGCCTTTTGGAACGGGATCCAAGCGGTTCGACCGGCGTTTTCAGTAGGTGCGCAGTTCCGGGTAAACAACGGCAAGTCCACACGCTTCTGGCTCGACCACTGGTGGGGTCAGGAGCCGTTATGGCAATCTCATCCGGAACTGTACCAATTGGCAACGGACACCAACATCATGGTGGCCGATGCTTTGCGCGTCCAACCTCCAGCCATCTCTTTCATTAGGAATCTAGAGACCAGGGAGGCCGCTAGCTGGGACGCTTTGTCGGCTAACTTGGGAGGGCTGACCCGTAGTAATGGGGCGGACACGATCTCGTGGAAGTTGACCGCTTCTAAGAGATTTACGATCAAGTCCCTATATGACAAGCTATTTGAGGGTACTACGTTAGATATAGCGAGGGGGCTATGGAAGGCTGACATTCCTCTCAAAATCAAGATTTTCCTATGGAAAATGTTTCGCAACCGCTTACGTACGTCGGACAACGTTGCCAAACGAAATGGGCCGGCGGACGGCACGTGCACCACTTGCGGTTTAGGGGAAAACGCGAACCACATGTTCTTTGGTTGTGTGCTCGCTAGATTTGCGTGGAGTGCGGTGAGAGACGCCTTCAATCAAAATTGGAACCCACAATCTAGCCACGACATGTTGTCTATCTTAACGGCGCAAAGAGGGGCCAATGCTAGGATTGTGTGGAGATGCGTCGGGGCGCTACTTTGGTCCCTCTGGACGGTTCGAAACAAAATTACGATTGAACACAAGTTCCCGGCCCACCCCGCTGATATTATCTTCAAATGCCATATTTTCCTTCAGGTATGGGCACCGCTGGGGAAGAAGCGTGACATCGAGCGCATGAAAGAGACTATGGAGCTGATCAAGACAACCATGGTGAAGGCGCGGCAAGGGATGATGGCTGCACCATGAACCTCCTCGTTTTGCTAGCTTTAGCCTTGATGTTTCGCATTTGTGATATCGAACTTGTGGCTGCGATCTCCTTAGCTATATCTTGAGCCATGTGCTCGTTTGACTGTCTTTATTTGGCTTGTAAGACTCTATGTGTGGATTCTGCCTGGTGGCTTTATTAAGTTAAAGCCGGACGCAGCTAGCGTCTATGTTCAAAAAAAAAAACAGAATTTCGTTGTCCAATTCAGGTCGATTTTGCATCACACCAACGAAACGTCCCTTCATAAAGAAATGGCATCGTTATATATTTAAAGTTTCAATTTTGAACTGAACTGAGCAAGCTTATGGTATATGTTTTTCTTACAGTGTTGGTTGGCATCCCATGGAGACTCAGCACACCTCCATATTGCGTTCAAGGAGCGAGCATTGTTATTTGTTTTACCGTCAAAGGAACAAGGTTGTTAGGGAGATCAAGATGTTGCATAAATCCATCAGTTTAGTACGAAGTCGAGCCTAAATGCCAAAGGTAAAGTTGATCTTTACCTGAACGTCGCTGCACTGGACAACATCGCCTCGTCCAGCAACAGAACATCACAGGGCAGCATGATGCCCTCTCCAAAATGATCTTCAACCTCAGAAATAATGCTGGATGATCCTCCAATGGTACCTTTTCCATCACCCAGCCCTGCCATCGTACAGAATGCAGCTTGTTCAATTCCGAGGAAAGGGTGCAGCGGTATGTATTCGCGTTTCAAGCAGTCTAACTTAAGGGGTGCAGTAATGGCTACGGGCTGGCACTGCAACCAAATAAATGGCCATCTTGACCACGAACAATTTTGTTTTCCGTGAATTAGATGGCCCTTTCGGATGCATAGCGGGCAGTGGCTAGCATAGTTTGCAAGTTCCCCAATGACTCGTGTTTTTCAACACCAGAACAAATAACATGCTGACAACAGGGACAGCCGGAACCAATGCAGCAGCTTGCAGGAGAAGCAAAAAGGTGCCGAACCTTTGAGACAAAAACTACTTAAAAAACACGAAATGTATGGAACCTTTGAGAGCCAGCAAAGCAACAAAACCTAGACAATAGCTCTTCCCAAAATAGAGCATGGTAGCTGACCATTGCTGGAAAGCAGCTGCCCCAATTATAGTTATAAGTCTGCCATTTTCAGAACCTAGCTTGCCATTTCGGTCAACAGCCCAGAAAGACACCCCCCCCCCCCCCCCCTCCACATGCTTTCCTCTTCTGTAAATGTGATCTCCAATAATGCAACAGTTCAGAACCTTATCCATACATAAGTTCGGATCTTGATGCCAACCAAGGGTTCCGATAGCACCTGGTAGGGTATATATATATATATGTGTGTGTGTGTGTGTGTGTGTGTGTGGGTATTGTTGGAAGCATTTTATTGTTACACTGGAGACAGTTCCATGGTCATTCGAAGCAAACAATATCTTATGTATAAACAAAATAAATGGTTGATCTAGACAAAAATTTCACCAGATAAACAATCTCATGTTGATATGGAAGCAAATTTGCTATGAAATAGATGCAAAATGAATTTCTCAAGTGCTATAACGTGTTTCCATATATTGTACTATGTGCTTACATGTCAAGAATACTAGCGAACAACATGCATCAGATGCACCGGTTTCTCGTACTTCAGTGCAGATTTCAAAGTACGTACGATGAAGCAACTAAGGAGGCGGTTATTGCCAAAATAATGTAGATCTAACGTGATTTCTGGGAGTAGTTGACGGGAAACAAATTGCAATTAGCGCGCTGCATGCAAACTGTAGTAACTACTTACACCCACCTCTCCAATCGCACGTTCCAGGATGCATCAATCCAACGGTGGACTACTAGTCTGATGGGAAACTAAATATGAGTAGTCTGATCCATAGAGCTCCCCTATAAGTAACCCCTCTCACCTCATATTTGTTTTTTTTTTCTTATGCGTACAGTCAACCGTGCATGTCACCAATCCTCTCATCTTCCCAGTTTGCTTGTACGTGCATCACGTATGATGAGCGAGCTAGGTAGCGTTTTCTTTCTTTGTTGTTTATCATCGAGTGATGGTGCATGATTCGTCGGACTCGTGATATGCATACGACAGTCAGGTTATGTAGGCGCTCTTCTAGTGGCACGAGTTGTTGTTTCATCTGCATGCATCCAGTGTGCATTCGTACACGGATAGATCTGGATCGATCGAACAACATACAACCATACCTTGCATTGCATGGGCTGGAAGGAGCACTATTGAAAAGAAAAAAAATCAAGCCTAGTTGCGAGTCAATGATGGACTTGCAACTGGGGAAAAGAAATGATCAAGGGCCAAGTTGCATGTCAATGATGGACTTGCAACTGGGATGAAAAAAAGGGTCTGGCCCAATTACGAGTCGTTGGTTGACTTGCAACAACGGCAATAAAATAATCAAGAGCCCAATTGTGAGTTGATAGTTGACTTGCAACTTGGATAAACAAAGGGGCAGACCCAGTTACGAGTCGATGGTTGACTTGCAACTGGGACAAAAAAAAGTCAACCCTAGTTGCGAGTTGACAGTGGACTTGCAACTGAGATGGAAAAAGCTGACCCAGTTGCAAGTTGAGGTTGCACTTGCAACTGATGAAAAAATAAAAGATACGGGCTCACTTGTGATACAAAGGAAACATCGAGCCAGTTACGAGTCGAATGTGGACTTGCTACTGAAGAAACAAAGGTTGGACCCAGTTGCAAGTTAGTGGACTTGTAACTCGGGCAAAAACGGGTTGGTCCAGTTGCGTGTCAACAATGAACTTGCATTTGAGGCATAAAAAAGTCCGGCCCAGTTGCGACACAAAAGAAACATCAAACCCAGATGCAAGTCGAGGTCGACTTGCAGCTGAAGACAAAAAAAACGTCGAGTCTAGTTGCGAGTCAAAGATGAACTTGCAACTGCGGAAAAGAAATGATTAAGAGCCGAGTTGCATGTGAATGATGGACTTGCAACTAGGACGAAAAAACAGACACTTGTCCAATTACGAGTCGTTGGTGGACTTGCAACTGCAGCAAAAAAAATCAAGAGCCCAATTGCGAGTTGATAGTTGTCCTGCAACTTAGATAACAAAAAGGGCGGGCCTAGTTGCGAGTTGGTGGTTGACTTGCAACTGGGACCAAAAAATTCAGCCCCTTGTTGCGAGTCGATGATGGACTTGCAACTGAGGCGGAAAAAAAACTAACCTAGTTGCAAGTTGAGGTAGGACTTGCAACTGATGCCAAAACAAAATCGGGATCAGTGCTGATGCAAAGGAAACATCAAGCCCAGTTACAAGTCGAAGGTGGATTTTGCAACATGAGAAAAAAGAGGTTGGGCCCACTTGCAATTTAATAGTGAACTTGCAATTAAGGAGAAAAATTGATTGGTTCGATTGGAAGTTGAGGGTGGACTTGCAACTGAGGCAAAAACAACAAAAAACGACCGCACAAAAAAGGTGTCAAACTAATGCAAAACAAAGAGAAAATAGAGAGAGGAAAAGCAGCCGTAGAATAAAGGTGATTAAAAGAATAGCAAGGAGAGCACCCTACCTATTTCGCTCTAGAAAGCAGACCAATAACAAATGACAAGAAAAACCATAAAATGACCAGGAAAAAAAAGAGGGCAAACAAAAATGGTCGACAATGGGACATTGCGACGAGACGGGACACGTGCAACAAAAACTAAGCAAGATCGAATTTGGATCAAAAAATACAACAAATAGATCGGACATACCACAACTTAGATGGGACACTGTTAAAGTGTTCAAATATTATAAAAATACCAATGAATTTAGGAAAATCAAAATTCAAAAAAATTTCACAAATTTAGAATTCAGTTATTTTAATAAGTGCTCGCATACTCAAAATATCACAAACTGGAAAATGGAAAAAATAAAAATAAAAAGGAGGAGAAATCAAATTACAAAAAGTTCATAAAATTACAAATTAAAAAATTAAAACAGAAAAGCAAAAAATAAATAAAAAAAATGAGAAACAAAAAAAAAGGCTCGAGGAGAATATGTACGAGAGTTTAACTCATGCGAGGGACACTGCTACACCCGTATTGTACACATGCTTAAAAAAACTCCACCCAGCACGACCTATTTACCAAATTTGTATAACTACTTCTATGTATGTCACATCCGTGCAGGAGGAGGTCAAACGGGCTACAGATCTTTCGGCCCGTTTTGCACCTGTTAGTTTTTTAAATTTGTCTGTACAAAGTATATAAATTATAATAATTATAATCTCAGTAATAAAGATAACTAATGAATATTTGTTTTTATAAATATTTTACGTAAAACAGAATAAATTATTTTGACATATTGTTCACATATTAATATAAAATACTCATATATTTCAATAATATTTATGAATTATAGAAATGTTTGCATAATTTATAATAAAAATATTCTTAATTTGTAATTTAAACTGTTCATATGAATATTCATTTTGTATAATTTAAATATGAGCCACGGTTGTATAATATGGAGTATTTATGTACTCATTAAACATTTTATAATTTTTACTAAATGTCTACTTTTTATATCATACACGGATGTATATTTAAATGTTATTTGTACCACACAAATATTTGAACATAACTTTTCTTAATTCCGTTTTACAAATAATTTTTAAAAAGGAACAGATGTAGAATGGGTCGTACTATCTGCGGCCCATATAAGCTCCGGATGCGGTCAGGTTAATATCTATACGGTTGTTATCGCTAATTTTTTTTAAATAATACATTTTTTATTAAATTACAGAAATATTACACTGAAAAAATAATTTTCAAAAATAATACACCGTCGGCCCGTTGCAGGCCGACTGAGCCTAGTCAGCCCACAGCAGGCCGACTGGTGGCCCATCTGGTTGCTGCTGGCCGATTGGGCTGTCGGCCACTAGATCAAGTCCAGTCGGCCTGCAGTTGGCCGACAGGGTCCAGTCGGCCTGCAGTTGGCCGACAAGGACTAATTGGCCTGTTGTGGGCCGACTGGTGCATGCCACCATTTTTTTCCCGAACGATCCCTGGTTTTTTTTGTAAAACTATGACGTATTCCGCACAACCCTTTCCCGCCATATGTTCGCGCCAACTATTTCCCGCCACCCGTTTCCCGCCACCCATTTCCCGCCAACCCTTTCCCGCCATACCGCAGTCGTTCTTTCCCGCCATTTTCTCCTCTCTAGCTATAAAACCCCCTTCAGACGGAGGTGGATAAGCATTGCAGTGTAGTGTAGTTGAGATGTCCCATTATCCTTTCGATCGTAGTTTTCACCCTGGGATGAGCAGGACTCTTCTGAGGCTAGCTACCGATTTCAGGATGGATAATAGGATAGTTCCATGGGCCGAACTCACCGGTAGTGACACCATAATGAATGAGTTGGCTCACCAATTACGTAGGTCTGGGTGGCCTAAAAGGACCTATGAGGAGGTACGTAAAGAACTTCTTAGGTTGCATGACAGGTGGAAGAAGGTAGTGGTGCCGAAGAGTGAAACTTTTAGAAGGATTGCAGCAAATAATCCATGTTTATGGACTGAGGAGAGCGAGGACGAAGATGATATCTTCATGCCGCCGCTTCCGGGTTCTGCATCGTCGAAGGGCAAGAGTTCTTCATCATCGAAGGGCAATGTTTCTGCATCGTCGAAGGGCAAGAGTTCTTCATCGTCGAAGGGCAAGAGTTCTGCATCGATCGAGGATGACGATGATGACTTCATGTAGTTTTTATGCTGTATGTTGTGAGTTCAGTTACGTACCATTTAATTTAGATGTAGTTCTATCTAGTTGTTTGTAATGTCTCGTTGTATGAGTATTATGTTCTATCTAAATATGATCTTGTAGTTCGGATAACAGAGAACTAAAATAGAGTAGGCATATGTCTCGTACATAAGTACATAGCCATTTGTCTCATACATAGAATAGACATAAGTCTCACACAGAAATAGATGGTAATGTCTCTACTGATAGATAGAAGCGTCAGTGATGACGTCTGGCCTGGCGGGGAGGCGGATCTGGAAGCGGCGACCATCCCAACCTGTCGGGTGCCCTAATGTGACGAGGAGGAATCTCAGACTCTCCCTGGTCATGCTGTGTATCCTGTGTGGGGCCTGGTGGAGGAGTCGAAAACATGTTCATCCACTGGATGTGCTGCGACATCTAAGCCTGTATGTTCTCCTCGGGATGTTGATCACTCCCCCACGTATCATGTGATGCCGACATAGACGCCTGATATCCGTAGGCTCCTACGCGATGGAACGTTTCATCATGAAGAATGAGGTCGCGTCAATTAATATTGAAAACAATAAATATGAAGACACATACCTGCTGGCTGTGACGTCTGCTCTGGCTCAAACACGAAACTGGACGAGGGACCGTGCTGCTGTGGTTGTGGAGATAACACGAAGCTCGACGAGGGACCGTGTTGCTGTGGCTGTGGAGAAAACACGAAGCTCGACGTGGGACCATAGTGTTGCGGGTGCCACGTAGAACTGCCAGGTTGGTCAGGACGGGGTGGCCTGGTTGTCGGCTGATGTGCTAGACGTGGACGTGGTTGATGTCGGTGCATGGAGTGACGCGGCTGCTCCTGCTGGTGCTGAACAACATCGGTTCTCCGGGTGCACGTGATAGCCTCGTACACAGTCCGTATCTTATTCTGAATTCTTTCCAAGAAGGGCTGTAGCACTGGACGATGCTGAAGAAGAGGTCCAGACGATAGTGATCGTCCAAAGGTGGTCACGTCGTCGTAGAGTTCGCGTGTCAAGGTAGCCTGCAAATTTCCATGACGATTAATAATGTCTGTCTCTTGCACGTCAAAGTATGTAACAACATTACGTAAAGAAAATATATCTTACCGCGTACTGCCTAGAGCCCGAAGTATCATAGCTCGGGTACATATCCGACGGAGTAGGATCCGGTATCTCCTCTGGGTGGGAATACTCAACAATGCGTAACCGTGTTCCGGTCATGTAGCGCCGCAAATAGAGATTGAATTCATCGAGATCGAAATTGTGATTCTCGTGCCATAGATTTGTGTTTGCTGTCTCCCATTCTATAACATACGGCTCTAGTCTAACTAGCCAGTCAGCAGTTGTCCTGGTCCCTTCCTTGTCGTCCTAAAATTGTGGTGTGTGTTCAACAATTACCTAAAGCTTCGAATGGAGTACTATGAAAGATAATGCAACATTGAAAAACTGGTTAATACCTGTGGATGTGTGCTGGCACCGGGTTCTCTATAGGGGGAGGTAGCTCCAACTGCAGAAGACCAAATTGCCTCATAACCCTCTGTTGTGCCATCTCCTCGACGAAGACATCGAAGATGATCTTAGATTTTGTCATCCAGTAATCTCGGTCCCTTGTATGGCTGCTTCCGTGTAGGGCTGCCAGATGACCCCGGTGTACGCATCGAAATGCTCGTTCAATGCTGTGTATGCCTTCCTGGTCTGATCACTAGCAAATCGTCTCTGCAGAGAAGAAAAATTAGTAGCCGCTAGCATCGAACTATCTCTTGTGCAGAAAAAAGTTGCATTAAACTACAACACGGTGCATACCTCGCGACGTGTCCAACACAGACCGAAAGTAGGCATGTCGATGCCGTCAACATCAAACATGGCGTCTATAGGCTCATGAACACGTACATCTGGTCGCCCTATAGAGAACCTCTCCCACGACCACAGCTGTAGGAATAGAGAGCATCCAAGAAGGGCTGGCTTTCTCGATGTAAGCTGGCAACCGTTGCACATACCTCGGTATGTAGCCGCTAAGACCGCCGAACCCCAACTCCTCTGTCTGATCTGATCCGCCGTCTGAGCGCTCGCTATCTCGAGTGCCATAGGGATGTAGAGCGCGCTAATAGTGGTGACATGGTTCTCCGTGAACATCACCTTGCCGAAAAGCCACAATAAGTAGGCCTCCAGGCTCCGAGTGATCTGTTCCGCAGTCAACGGCGCCCGAAAGTTCTGGATCTGCATTAAGCGAAGAGAAAGTTTTAGTAAGCCGCAATTATTTTCTGTAAAACTGTATGCACGATAACTTGAAGATAATAGGTAGGGGAAATTACCCGGAAATTTAGCAACCACTCATACTTAGGTCCGTGATGCTCCCATACCGGATCCGGAGCATCCGGAAAAACACCATGAAAACGTTGTGTAAGAGCTCGCTCCCAACCAGCCGGTGCGTCCAACGGTCCTACGGCATGACCTGCCAACGGTAGTCCGAGCAAAAGTGACACATCCTCCAGAGTAGGAGCCATCTCTCCCCATCTGAAGTGAAACGTGTGGGTCTCTGGCCTCCAACGGTCCACTAAGCAGCTCAGCAAAGACCCATCGATGGCGAGGCGTTTCTCACCCGGGATAGACTCAACCAGACGCGCGAAAGGTAAAAGGCCGGCCCATTTCAACCTTCATCAGAGAACATTTCAGTTAGTGTCTCCCATTTCAACCATTAATATGCATGTCAGTGTGCAAATTAATAAAGCACGTACTGCTGAAGCCATCCTGAGTGTATCTTCCAGTTTTCCTTAGGAGTGCGAGTGACCAGAGGCTCAAGCTTGCGCTCATACCATATCGCAGCACGATGACCCCTATCAATGTCCCCATTCAGCAACCACAATCCCGACATTCCTGCACATACAAAATTCAGAACATAGTGACACACTTAATACAAATCTCCTCTCAAGCGCCGCATGCATACAAATTCAGAACATAGTGTCACACTTAATAAAAATTCAGAACATAGTGTCACACTTATTACAAATTCAGAATATAGTGCCACACTTAATAAAAATTCAGAACATAGTGCCACACTTAATACAAATTCAGAACATAGTGCCACACTTAATACAAATTTAGAACATAGTGCCACACTTAATACAAATTCAGAACATAGTGCCACACTTAATACAAATTCAGAACATACTACTGCTAGCTTAGCTTCTTCCTCTCGCCCTTACTCCTCTACTGCCTCTACCTCCTCTTCTTCCCCGGTTGCCTCGTCCACGCCCAGTGACGAAAGTGGGACAATTAGTGTCCCTATGGCCAAATTCATTGCATAGAATGCATTGCCTAGTCGGACCTCCTGCTTCAGATTCATCCATATCATTTCGGATGCGCTAACACTGCCGTCTGCCTCTACTTGTATGCATATGCTCTGGGTTTGGAATGTAACGCCTTTCGGCGGGGTTGACGCTGTTGAAATTACCCATTGATCGAAAACCCATCAGCTCACCTGTCCAGGTATTGAGGACAGACTCTTTCAGAAAAAATGGAGACACAAACGATATTGCGTCCATTCCAAGCTGCCCGCAAGCAGCAAGTACATGTGAGTAAGGTAGGTGAAGCAATTTCGGTTTATTGCATGTGCACTCACACGTTGGCCAGGCTTCATTGCCAATTTTCGCCTCATGCGTCCTCAACTCATTTGCACATCCGAATTTGTTGTTGGCCAAGCGGACCTCAAACCTTCTTTCTTGATTACCGATGGCGACTACAGTGTGTGACCTAGCTTTTTTGCATCTTGTTGTCCATGTACTTCGTGACTCTTTCACAGTACCGTGTATTTGGGTTGTTCAAGATATGCTGCTCTGCTTTTTGACGTCTATCTCTGAAATACTTGACGGTGCCATAGAAAATACCCTCAACGATGGCTGTAAGTGGCAATGCCCGGTTTCCTCTGAGGACAAAGTTGTATGTTTCCGCGAGGTTCGTTGTCATGACACCGTACCTTGCTCCATGTGTGTCATGTAGCAAAGACCACCTCTCCAGAGGCTCATGCTCTATCCACTGCTCGAAGGTTTTAATCGACCTCCCGAGCCTTCTCCTAGTACCAGGTGGGTCAAAGCCTGGCAGGTCACATAGCCCAACAGGCTCCTCCTCCACGGCCGCTGTTCCTGTTGCCAACTGTGCAGCTACTGCTTCAACATGTGCCCTCACCGCTGCATCTCTTGCAGCTTTCCTGTCCCTCACGTGTCTCTGCGTGCACACATTAAGTCTGTCGCGTATCAAATTGTACCTCCATAACTGGTTCTGCCTGCAGAGTTTTTTGAAAAGATTCATCAGGTTCTTATTTCTAAACTGCGAGAAGAAATTAGCCCCCGGATGGCGCATGCACCAACGGCTCTGCAAGTCCTGCCATGGAACTTGTTCCTCAGGGCCTGGGTTTGTCAGTGTCCTTATCGCACTGAGTATACCTACATGCCTGTCATGAAGGATGCACACATTGGGCTTCTCCTTCACATCTGATATTTTCAACTGCCTCAAGAACCATGTCCAACTTTCAATGTTCTCTGTAACGCCCGGATAATCAAGCTACAGTAATCCCACGCTAATGGTGCCACGTCACCACAGTTACTGTTGCTAATCTACCGTTAGGTCAAACCGTTTCAAAATTCAAATTCAAATTAATATTAACAATAAAAGTTTTTCAAAATTGAAACAAAATGTTCGGTGGGTGCCGAATATTACAAGGGTAATTATAGTAAAGAAAACATATTTTTATAAAATGCCTAAATAATTTAAATTGAATTGAAACAGAAAAGAAAATAAATAAAAGGAAAAAGTGAAATTTAAAACAAAAGACCCCCCCCCTCTCTATTGGACCAGACGGCCCAACTCACCACCGGCCGGCCCATCCAGCCGGCCTGGCCCACCTCGCTCGGTCGCTCCCTCCCCTTCCCTGTTCCCCCGACCGGGGTCGGAACAGGGGCACGTCCCCGCCGCACCCCCTCGCCGGCAACGGGGGAGGATAAGGCCGCCACGCTCCGCCCCCTCGATCACGCCTCCCACTCGCCCCCACTCTCGCCCTCGGTTCCTGCGCCTCTCCCTCCTCCCTTGGATCCACCTCGCCCTCTCCTTCCCCTTCGCATCCGAACGCCACCGCCGCCATGCCTCCGGCCTAGCCACGGCCACCGTGCCCACCTCACCGCCCCACCGTGTCTCCAAGGGCCGCCGTCGCCCGCTGCTTCGACTGGTGCAGCCCGTTGGAGACCGGAGCCACCGCAACGCCCCCCCCCCCCCGACGTCGCCGTCTTCCTCCTCTGCTCCGACAAGCTCCGCCGCCGCTCTTCACCAACTCTGGCCGCGCCCCTGCAGCTACTAAACCCCCAAGGGCCACCGTGTGCACCGCTCGGTGAGCCCCTGCTTCCTCCTCTCTCTCTCGTGCGCCCTAGCTAGTTGCCGCTGAAGCGCCCGAACGCAGCGCCGCGGAGCTCGTCGCCGACGAGTCTTCGGTGACCAAATGGACACGGGCGTGTTGCCATTGAACTCGCCGCGTCAAGTAGGGCCCGACTAGCCCTCCCGTTTGCCCATTAACGCGTGGCACCGCCGTTCCCTCTCGCGGCCGAACGCCGGCGTCCGCCGCGCCACTCGTCGCCGTCGCTACACAGCCTCTCCGGCCACGGTGTCGCTACCGTTCGGCGCGGCTTCGTCTCTGCGTTCGAACGCGCCCAGCCCCGCAGCCTCGCCATCAAACTCACCCGAGCCCCGGCGTCCGCCTCGCTCGTCGCCGGCGATGCTGCGGCCCTCCTCCAACCAAGCCACCACCTCCATTCAATGCGCCACGACGCGGGCCTTCGAATGAGCCTAGCCCCACTCCTCCCCGAGCCCCGTAGCGCGATTCCGGCCAACTCCGGCGAGGGGCCGCCTCTGTTTTGGTCGCCGGAGTCACTCCGGCACCGGCCGCCGACGTGGCTGGCCTGGGGCCACCCCAGAGCCACTGCCAGTGGGTCCCAGTTGACTAGGTTGACCCAGTCAACTGCTGACTGGGCAGGCCCCGGCCACTGACGTGCGGGCCCCACCGCTTAATCCTGTAATTAAAACTAATTAGTTTAGTTGATTAGACAATGACAGGTGGGGTCCAGTAGTTAACTAATCTAAATTTAGTTAGTTTAATCTTCTGTTAGTCCACTGTCTATGACAGGTAGGACCCACTGGTCAGTTTGACCTGGTCAGCCGCTCTGTTGACTACTGAGGTCATCATTACGTCATGCTGACGTCATATTCCTTTTCTGTTAAATTAAATAATTTCAGAAAATGATTAAATCTTTAGAAAATCATATCTTTTAATCCGTAACTCGGATGGAAATACTTTGTACATGAAAGTTGCTCAGAACGACGGGACGAATCCGGATACGCAGCCTGTTCGTCCACCACACATCCCTAACCTATCGAACTCGCAACTTTCCCCCTCCGTTCCGTCTGTCCGAAATTGCGAAACATCGGGAATACTTTCCCGGATGTTCCCCCCCTTCGCCGGTACCACCTACTGCCGCGTTAGGGCATACCTAGTACCGCTCATTGTCATGTCACGCATCGTCATGCTTATGTTTGCATTGTATTTACTGTTTCTTCCCCACTCTTCTCTCCGGTAGACTACGAGACCGACGCTGCTGTTGCCCAGTTCGACTACGGAGTTGACGACCCCTCCTACTTGCCAGAGCAACCAGGCAAGCCCCCCTCCCCCCTTGATCACCAGATATCGCCTATTCTTCTCTATACTGCTTGCATTAGAGTAGTGTAGCATGTTACTGCTTTCCGTTATCCTATCCTGATGCATAGCCTGTCCTTGCTTCTACTGTTGTTACCTTTACCTGCAATCCTACATGCTTAGTATAGGATGCTAGTTTTCCATCAGTGGCCCTACATTCTTGTCCGTCTGCTGTGCTATACTATCGGGCCGTGATCACTTGGGCGGTGATCACGGGTATATACTTATATACTCATATACATGACACATGTGATGACTAAAGTCGGGTCGGCTCGTAGGAGTACCCGCAAGTGGATCTTTGTGGCGGAGCGACAGGGCAGGTTGAGACCGCCTAGGTGAGAGGTGGGCCTGGCCCTGGACGGCGTCCGCGGTTACTTCGACATAACACGCTTAACGAGTTCTTGGTATTTGATCTGAGTCTGGCCATTTGGTCTATACGCACTAACCATCTACGCGGGAGTAGTTATGGGTATCCCGGCGTCGTGGTATCAGCCGAAGCCTTCGTGACGTCAGCGACTGAGTGGCGCGCGCCGGATTGGACTGGAACGCCACTAGGCTAGGTCTGCTTCCGGCCGCGTACGCAACGTGCAGGTGTGCAATGGGCGATGGGCCCAGACCCCTGCGCGCATAGGGTTAGACCGGCGTGCTGACCTCTCTGTTGTGCTTAGGTGGGGCTGCGACGTGTTGATCTTCCGAGGCCGGGCATGACCCAGAAAAGTGTGTCCGGCCAAATGGGATCGAGCGTGTTGGGTTATGTGGTGCACCCCTGCAGGGAAGTTTATCTATTCGAATAGCCGTGTCCCTCGGTAAAAGGACGACCCGGAGTTGTACCTTGACCTTATGACAACTAGAACCGGATACTGAATAAAATACACCCTTCCAAGTGCCAGATACAACCCGGTGATCGCTCTCTAACAGGGCGACGAGGAGGGGATCGCCGGGTAGGATTATGCTATGCGATGCTACTTGGAGGACTTCAATCTACTCTCTTCTACATGCTGCAAGATGGAGATGGCCAGAAGCGTAGTCTTCGACAGGATAGCTATCCCCCTCTTATTCTGGCATTCTGCAGTTCAGTCCACTGATATGCCCCTTTACACATATACCCATGCATATGTAGTGTAGCTCCTTGCTTGCGAGTACTTTGGATGAGTACTCACGGTTGCTTCTCTCCCTCTTTTCCCCCTTTCCTTTCTATCTGGTTGTCGCAACCAGATGCTGGAGTCCAGGAGCCAGACGCCACCGTCGACGACGACACCTACGACACTGGAGGTGCCTACTACTACGTGCAGCCCGCTGACGACGACCAGGAGTAGTTAGGAGGATCCCAGGCAGGAGGCCTGCGCCTCGTTCGATCTGTATCCCAGTTTGTGCTAGCCTTCTTAAGGCAAACTTGTTTAACTTATGTCTGTACTCAGATATTGTTGCTTCCGCTGACTCGTCTGTGATCGAGCACTTGTATTCGAGCCCTCGAGGCCCCTGGCTTGTATTATGATGCTTGTATGACTTATTTATGTTTTAGAGTTGTGTTGTGATATCTTCCCGTGAGTCCCTGATCTTGATCGTACACATTTGCGTGCATGATTAGTGTACGGTCAAATCGGGGGCGTCACAAGTTGGTATCAGAGCCGACTGCCTGTAGGAATCCCCCTTTCCACACTCCTTGGCCGAAGTCGAGTCTAGACATTACAAAACTTTTACTAACATGGCTGTGTGTCTTACGGGCCCACGTCGCCATTGGGTGGTACTAGGATCTTTTACTCCTCGACCTTTACTCTGGGACTCTGAACTCTCTTCTACTCGGGTTAAACGAATTTGCTAACTCTAACACTAGGATCCCGTGACCGCATTCACCCCAAAGTTGGATAAGCCATAGTTGTTTCTTAGAATAGTATTTTGAACAATTCACACACTGTCATTTGACTCCTTTGAAACGTCTTTGCTTTCAGATGGAACCCACGAGGCAGGTCGTGCGCCACACGACGGCCATTGGTGCCTCGGGATCACCGGCTGTGCTAGCTGAGATGATGACCTATCTGGGTTATCGCTGGCACCCTGAGTACACCGTCTACGAGGAGTACCAGGACTTTAACCAGGAGCAGTACCGTGCCATCGTCCACCTCTACTCGCGGGAGTATGACTCCACTACTGTGCTGCACACCGCTCATGGTGTTGGTGTGACCATCGATATGGCTGTCCACGATGCTGCCTATGCTGCTCTGACACGTCTTCGTGGAGAGTATCGGGAGTTGGACACCTCCCCTTTCAGGCACATTGCTATCGCATCTGATGTTGGTGCGGAGGGATACTATACTGCTGCCTACTCCACTGTCACCCGAGAGCCCTTCTACCATCAGAACCTGGTTCTGCATGCTGATGGGCTGGATCGAGCTAACCGAGCTCTTCGCCACGAGATGTACACCACCCGTCAGCACCTTTACCGTGCTCTGACGCTGCTGCACCCCTTTGTCTGATCTGGACAGCTACCGCGTACTGCGATCTACCCAGCCAGGACCGTGATGCCCCACGGTGTCGGTTGGCCAGAGGTGGGAGGCTACTCCCCCGCACTTGGTCCTCTTCTGCCACCTGAGCGTCGGGCTCTACACCTGAGTATCCGCGGCCCCCAGTCTGCTGACGTGGAGGGCTATCCGTTGCCTCACTACCAGCTGTCGGGCTACGATTACCTCCACAGTACCTCTTGGGACTGATGTAGGCTTGCTTGTAGTGTTGGATGCATTCGCCGCGAGCCTGTGAGCCGCCTATGTTGTTTTAGTCTATGTACTGAACTCTGTGTACTGAACTCTATGCATGACCCCTTTTGTAAGTTATGCCGACTACTATGTAGTAGCTATCGTGCTCCTTTCATTATGCATGTTTCATCATGAATGATTCTTGTCTTTGCAAATTTTCTCAATGCTGAACTACCCCTGTTATATATTAGCAGGATGGTTAGACCAGGTGGTCGTGGTCGTGGTGGCAATGCCCCACCACCACCTGAGTACATGGCTGGTATGATCCAACAGTTCGAACTGAACCGCCAATTCATGGAAAATATGATGGCTCAGTTTCCTCGCCCCAATATGGACCAGCAACCAACCCCAGTAACTCTGCAGGATTTCATGCGCCTGAACCCAACTGTGTACCGCAGCTCAACTCAGCCTCTGGATGCTGATGACTGGCTCCGTGACATCACCTATGAGATGGAGTCTGCCAATGTAGCCCCTGCCAGCTATGTCAACTTTGCTTCCTTCTTTCTGAAGGGACCCGCAGCTCAATGGTGGGACAGCCACAGGCGTACTCTGCCAGCTGGAACAATCATCACCTGGCCAGACTTCCAAGCAGCTTTCCGTGCCGGCTTCATTCCTCAGGGAGTCATGGACCGGAAGAAGCGTGAGTTCCGCAACCTCACCCAAGGCAACAAAACTGTTGAAGCTTATCAGCGGGAGTTTCTGGACTTGTCTCGCTATGCTGAAGAGGACATTGCAACTGATGCACGCAGACAGGAGAAGTTCCGTGATGGCCTTCAAGCTGACATCAAGCTCGCACTTCTAGTGCATGACTTTGCTGATTTCGCCACCTTGGTGAACAAGGCCATCAATGTCGAAACTGGCCTGCAGGAATACCAGAGCTCTCACAGGCGCAACCGTGACACGGGCTCATCTTCGGGCCCGCCCTCACAGAAGCGTAAGATATGGATCCCGAACAGCATGTACCGTCCAAATGCATCTGCCCCAAGGCAGACCTATGCTGCACCTCGTCTGCCTCCACCACCATCTAGGCAGTCAAGACTTCCAGCTCCACCGTCCCAAGCTCCTGTTCCCACTCCCAATAATGGCTTGTGCTTCAGGTGTGGTCAACCAGGACACCGTGCTAGAGAATGCAACCAGAACCAGAATCAACTGGCCCTTCCAGCAACTGGCCGTGGTAACAACCAGCCCCGCAACAACAATGCTAAGTCTTATGGTCGTGCTCATGCCAACCACGTTGATCTCAACGAAGCTCAAGACCAGCCTGCTACTGTGATGGGTACACTCCTCGTAAATTCAGTACCAGCATCCGTTTTATTTGATACAGGTGCATCGCATTCATTCATGTCAGAAGATTTTGCATACAAGCACGACGTTAAATGTGAGGAGATGAACACCTCGGTATTGGTCAAAACCCCCGTGGGACAGTGTCAAACCTCCCTGGTTGGCATCGATGTCCCCGTGGAAATCGAAGGGCTGGAATTCTATGCCTCTCCCATTATCCTGAAGTCGTCTAACATCGACCTCATTTTGGGGATGGATTGGCTGAAAGCGCATACTGCTTCTATAGTTTGCGCCACTAAGACCGTTCATCTACTTCACCCTTCAGATGAAATAGTTGCTTACCAAGCTCATCTGGTGCAAAATGCCGAGGCCAGGCTCTATGCATTGAATGCATTGAACGCTGCACCACTCGAGGGCATTGAAAACATTCCCGTCGTGCGTGAATTCCTCGACGTCTTCCCTGAAGAACTTCCAGGGATTCCCCCTGCTAGAGCTGTCGAATTCATCATCGACTTGAAACCAGGCACCACTCCTATAGCCAAGCGACCCTACAAGATGCCGCCGCATGAACTCCTTGAGCTTAAGGAGGAAATCGACAATTCTCTTCGCAAAGGATTCATTCGCCCAAGTTGCTCTCCTTGGGGAGCACCTTCTCTCTTTGTCAAGAAGAAGGATGGGACAAACCGATTAGTTCAAGACTACCGTCCTATAAACCAAGCTACCATTCAGAACAAGTATCCTCTTCCTCGGATCAATGATTTGTATGATCAACTGGCTGGTTCGTCAGTGTTCTCTAAGCTCGACTTGAGGTTGGGCTACCACCAGATCCGTGTTCGCGAAGAGGATATCCCAAAGACCGCCTTCGTGACTCGCTATGGTTCATACGAGTACACCGTCATGTCTTTCGGTTTAACCAATGCTCCAGCCACCTTCTCTCGTCTGATGAACTATATATTCATGGATTACCTTGACAAGTTCGTTGTGGTTTATCTGGATGATATCCTGGTATTTTCCAAGAACGAAGAAGAACATGCTGAACATCTTCGACTTGTGCTGGAAAAGCTACGAGAGCATCAGCTATATGCCAAGTTCTCCAAATGTGAATTCTGGCTACCGGAAGTAACCTATCTTGGGCATGTCATCTCTAAGGATGGTATTGCCGTCAACCCTGAACGAGTCCAGGCTATCCTTGATTGGACTCCTCCCAAGAACGTTAAGCAAGTCAGAAGTTTTCTCGGTCTCGCCAGCTATTGCCGTCGATTCGTCGAGAACTTCTCCAAGATCGCCAGGCCTCTGACTAACCTGTTGCATAAGGGCGTCAAGTTCCAATGGACAGACAAATGTCAGGAAAGTTTCCAGGCACTCAAAGACAAGTTGACTTCTGCCCCAGTTCTAGCTCCACCTGATACTAAGAAGGACTTCGTCATTTACTGCGACGCTTCCCGTCAAGGATTAGGCTGTGTCCTAATGCAAGACCGCAAAGTGATTGCTTATGCCTCTCGGCAATTGCGCCCTCACGAAGAGAACTACCCAGTTCACGACCTCGAACTTGCTGCTGTCATTCATGCGCTGAAGCAGTGGCGACATTACCTTCTCGGTAATCGTTGCGAGATCTTCACTGACCACCAAAGTCTGAAGTATCTGTTTACTCAGCCAGACCTGAACCTCCGTCAGCAGAGATGGATGGAGCTTGTTGCAGACTTTGACTTGGGTATTTCCTATACGCCAGGCAAGGCTAATGTAATGGCTGATGCCTTGAGCCGCAAGTCTTACTGCAACCACCTCCAGGTTCACAAAGTTCAGCCCTCGCTTGTTGAAGAATTCAGGAAGCTGAACCTCCATATTGTTCCTCCGGGTGCACTCGCTCCCCCTCCTAAGGAGTTTGGCAAGGTGAACCTCCACGTTGTTACCCAGGGTTCCCTCAATACCCTAGTTGCTAAACCAGATCTCGTGGACAGCATCAAAAGGCTACAGAAGTATGACTCTGAAGCCCACAAGATTAAGCGCTACCTCGCAGAAGGAAAGCCCTCATTCTTCACTATTGCTGAAGATGGCACTTTATACTTCAAGGGCCGCCTAGTGGTGCCATGTGCAGAGAAAAACCTGGATATGACACAGGAAGTTATGAAAGAAGCTCATGATACGCCTCTATGTATCCATCCTGGTAGTACAAAGATGTACCAAGACATCCGTCAGAGATTCTGGTGGTCTAATATGAAGCAAGACATTGCTCGATATGTTGCTGAGTGTGACGTTTGCCGTCGTATCAAAGCAGAACATCAAAGACCTGCTGGAACTCTGCAACCTATCTCTATTCCTGAATGGAAATGGGACCATGTTGAGATGGACTTCGTCACTGGATTTCCCAAATCACAGAAAGGTAATGATGCTATTCTTGTCGTCATTGACCGGCTTTCCAAAGTTGCACATTTCCTGGCGGTCAAAGAAACGATCACTGCTAGTCAACTGGCAACGCTCTATATGTCCAGGATTGTTTCACTCCACGGTATTCCATTGGTTATCAGCTCAGACCGTGGCAGCTTATTCACTTCAAGATTCTGGGCAAGTTTCCAAGAAGCCATGGGAACTCATCTGTCATTCAGTACTGCATTTCATCCTCAGTCGCAAGGGCAAGTTAAACGCGTCAACCAAGTTCTCGAAGACATGCTTCGAGCTTGTGTTATTTCCTTCGGCAAGAAATGGGAGGAATCTCTCCCGTATGCTGAGTTCTCCTATAATAATAGCTATCAAGCTAGTCTGAAGATGGCCCCCTTCGAAGTGTTATATGGGCGAAAGTGCCGAACCCCTCTGAACTGGTCAGAAACGGGGGAACGTCCACTCTTCGGTCCGGATATTATCCAACATGCCGAAGAACAAGTCCGCATTATTCGTGAGAATCTCAAGGCTGCTCAGTCACGTCAGAAGAGTCAGTATGACCGTCATCATAAAGACATGGTCTATCAACCTGGTGAAAAGGCTTATCTTCGAGTCACACCAATGAAGGGTGCTCACCGCTTCGGAATCAAGGGCAAACTAGCTCCTCGCTATATTGGCCCATTCACTATTCTGGAAAGGCGTGGAAAAGTGGCATACCAACTGGAGCTACCGCCGAACCTTTCTCAGGTTCACGATGTGTTCCATGTGTCACAGCTCCGCCGTTGCTTCAAGGACCCAATCCGAGCTATGGATCATGAAGTGCTCGAATTGCAGCAGGACCTCTCCTACAAGGAGCATCCGGTCCGCATTCTCGACCAAGCTGAACGCCGCACACGTCAGAAGGCGATCAAGTTCCTCAAAGTCCAGTGGTCGCACCATTATGAGGATGAAGCCACTTGGGAACGCGAGGATCGCCTGCGTGATGAATACCCCGCACTGTTTCCTTCTACCTCCTAAATCTCGGGACGAGATTTCTTGTAGTGGAGGAGTTTTGTAACGCCCGGATAATCAAGCTACAGTAATCCCACGCTAATGGTGCCACGTCACCACAGTTACTGTTGCTAATCTACCGTTAGGTCAAACCGTTTCAAAATTCAAATTCAAATTAATATTAACAATAAAAGTTTTTCAAAATTGAAACAAAATGTTCGGTGGGTGCCGAATATTACAAGGGTAATTATAGTAAAGAAAACATATTTTTATAAAATGCCTAAATAATTTAAATTGAATTGAAACAGAAAAGAAAATAAATAAAAGGAAAAAGTGAAATTTAAAACAAAAGACCCCCCCCCTCTCTATTGGACCAGACGACCCAACTCACCACCGGCCGGCCCATCCAGCCGGCCTGGCCCACCTCGCTCGGTCGCTCCCTCCCCTTCCCTATTCCCCCGACCGGGGTCGGAACAGGGGCACGTCCCCGCCGCACCCCCTCGCCGGCGACGGGGGAGGATAAGGCCGCCACACCCCGCCTCCTCGATCACGCCTCCCACTCGCCCCCACTCTCGCCCTCGGTTCCTGCACCTCTCCCTCCTCCCTCGGATCCACCTCGCCCTCTCCTTCCCCTTCGCATCCGAACGCCACCCCCGCCATGCCTCCGGCCTAGCCACGGCCACCGTGCCCACCTCGCCACCCCACGGTGTCTCCAAGGGTCGCCGTCGCCCGCTGCTTCGACTGGTGCAGCCCGTTGGAGACCGGAGCCACCGCAACGCCCCCCCCCCCGACGTCGTCGTCTTCCTCCTCTGCTCCGACAAGCTCCGCCGCCGCTCTTCGCCAACTCCGGCCGCGCCCCTGCAGCTACTAAACCCCCAAGGGCCACCGTGTGCGCCGCTCGGTGAGCCCCTGCTTCCTCCTCTCTCTCTCTCGTGCGCCCTAGCTAGTTGCCGCCGAAGCGCCCGAACGCAGCACCGTGGAGCTCGTCGCCGACGAGTCTTCGGTGACCAAATGGACACGGGCGTGTTGCCATTGAACTCGCCGCGTCGAGTAGGGCCCGACTAGCCCTCCTGTTTGCCCATTAACGCGTGGGACCGCCGTTCCCTCTCGCGGCCGAACGCCGGCGTCCGCCGCGCCACTCGTCGCCGTCGCTACACAGCCTCTCCGACCACGGTGTCGCTACCATTCGACGCGGCTTCGTCTCTGCGTTCGAACGCGCCCAGCCCCGCGATGAACCATGCCCCGCAGCCTCGCCATCAAACTCACCCGAGCCCCGGCGTCCGCCCCGCTCGTCGCCGGCGACGCCGCGGCCCTCCTCCGACCAAGCCACCACCTCCATTCAATGTGCCACGGCGCGGGCCTTCGAATGAGCCTAGCCCCACTCCTCCCCGAGCCCCGTAGCGCGATTCCGGCCAACTCCGGCGAGGGGCCGCCTCTGGTTTGGTCGCCGGAGTCGCTCCGGCGCCGGCCGCCGACGTGGCTGGCCTGGGGCCACCCCAGAGCCACTGCCAGTGGGTCCCAGTTGACTAGGTTGACCCAGTCAACTGCTGACTGGGCAGGCCCCGGCCACTGACGTGCGGGCCCCACCGCTTAATCCTGTAATTAAACTAATTAGTTTAGTTGATTAGACAATGACAGGTGGGCTCCAGTAGTTAACTAATCTAAATTTAGTTAGTTTAATCTTCTGTTAGTCCACTGTCTATGACAGGTAGGACCCACTGGTCAGTTTGACCTGGTCAGCCGCTCTGTTGACTGCTGAGGTCATCATTACGTCATGCTGACGTCATATTCCTTTTCTGTTAAATTAAATAATTTCAGAAAATGATTAAATCTTTAGAAAATCATATCTTTTAATCCGTAACTCGGATGGAAATACTTTGTACATGAAAGTTGCTCAGAACGACGAGACGAATCCGGATACGCAGCCCGTTTGTCCACCACACATCCCTAACGTATCGAACTCGCAACTTTCCCCCTCCGGTCCGTCTGTCTGAAATTGCGAAACATCGGGAATACTTTCCCGGATGTTCCCCCCTTCGCCGGTACCACCTACTGCCGCGTTAGGGCACACCTAGTACCGCTCATTGTCATGTCACGCATCGTCATGCTTATGTTTGCATTGTATTTACTGTTTCTTCCCCCCTCTTCTCTCCGGTAGACTACGAGACCGACGCTGCTGTTGCCCAGTTCGACTACGGAGTTGACGACCCCTCCTACTTGCCAGAGCAACCAGGCAAGCACCCCCCTTGATCACCAGATATCGCCTATCCTTCTCTATACTGCTTGCATTAGAGTAGTGTAGCATGTTACTGCTTTCCGTTTATCCTATCCTGATGCATAGCCTGTCCTTGCTTCTACTGTTGTTACCTTTACCTGCAATCCTACATGCCTAGTATAGGATGCTAGTTTTCCATCAGTGGCCCTACATTCTTGTCCGTCTGCTATGCTATACTATCGGGCCGTGATCACTTGGGCGGTGATCACGGGTATATACTTATATACTATATACATGACACATGTGATGACTAAAGTCGGGTCGGCTCGTAGGAGTACCCGCAATTGGATCTTTGTGGCGGAGCGGCAGGGCAGGTTGAGACCGCCTAGGTCAGAGGTGGGCCTGGCCCTGGATGGCGTCCGCGGTTACTTCGACATAACACGCTTAACGAGTTCATGGTATTTGATCTGAGTCTGGCCATTTGGTCTATATGCACTAACCATCTACGCGGGAGTAGTTATGGGTATCCCGGCGTCGTGGTATCAGCCGAAGCCTTCGTGACGTCAGCGACTGAGTGGCGCGCGCCGGATTGGACTGGAACGCCACTAGGCTAGGTCTGCTTCCGGCCGCGTACGCAACGTGCAGGTGTGCAATGGGTGATGGGCCCAGACCCCTACGCGCATAGGAGTTAGACCGGCGTGCTGACCTCTCTGTTGTGCTTAGGTGGGTGAAAGTGCAAGTATCACTTAGATTATATTTTGGTGTGATGACAATGTGGTTAGTGGAACTAATGTTGGTTGCTAAAGTTTATCTCAGGACATTGGTTCCAAGGTGTCCATTGATGGAGGTGTGCGACCCCCCAGTCCAAAAAGATCAAAGGCGTGGTTACCGGCGACTCGAAGGTTTTTCGTTTTGGTTCGATTTGAGTCGTAGGTAAAACCGCACTATCAAGAGGGGTCTTCGTGGAATTAGTGTCGTGTGGGAATGCCTCCAAGACAGATACACCAGCCCTCCTACACCTCCTGAGATATTCCACTTGTTGTGTGCTTTGCCGTGGTGTCCTGTGATGTTTTCATCAGAAATCTTCTGGACACCCCGTGTGCACGGGGTCTCTGACCCCCGTGCGCACGGGGTAGTCAGAATATTTCTAGACACCCCGTGCGCACGGGGCTGACTTGGCCCGTGTGCACGGGGTACCTCGAAACTCACTGGACACCCCATGCGCACGGGGCTGACTTGGCCCGTGCGCACGGGGTACCTCGCATCTCACTGGACACCCCGTGCGCACGGGGCTGACTTGGCCCGTGCGCACGGGGTCCAACGGGCAGAAATCCCCCCCCCCCCCGGCCAAGAACACTATAAAAGCCCCCTTCTTCCTCCTCCATCCAGGAACCCTAATGTCTTGTTGAGCTCCTCCATTGCTACATCCCATTTTGCTCACTACTCTCAATCCCTCCACCCAATCTTGTTGAAACTTTGGGGATTGGGAGAGCAAGACCCGATCTACACTTTGACCAAACCAAATCGCATTCCACGCAACATTCATCCACCATGACTTGTTACTCTTGGAGCTTGGGCTCCTAGGCAGTTGGAGGTTCCTCCGGAAGCTTCCTTGCTTGTGGTGTGCTCCGGAGAAGTTTGTAAAGGTGTGGTGGTCGCCTTCAAGACCAACCCCGAGTGATTCGAGGCTCATCCGTTGGGGGTGACTCGAAGGAGATTACGGTGAGCCTTCGGTGGCGTTCCGCAAGCTTTGGCTCCGGCACCGCTCCAAACGGAGAGTAGCTCTTCCCCAAGGAAGAGTGAACTTCGGGATAAAATCCGCGTCCTCGTCTCACTTGTGGTTATTCCTTTCCCGCACTTTACTTAGCCTTGTATGCTAGTTGGCTTGCTAATTAGTTTGTTGCCTAGCATACTTAGCTTAGAACTTGCTTGTCATATAGGTTGTGTTCACCTAGTTGCATATCTAGTGAACCCTTTTTTATCCGCTAAGCCTTAAAATTGACAAGAAAGAGTAAAATTTGTAGTCTCCTATTCACCCCCCCTCTAGTCGACCGTATCGATCCTTTCAATTGGTATCAGAGCCTCGTGCTCTAATATAAGGTTTTACAACCTTAGAGGATATGGCCGATCTAGGGAATGAGGGAGGTGTCGCACCACTTGCGGAGGATGGTCAAAACCTACCCCCCGCCGCGACCGACGCACTTGTTGCTCCGGCCGTTGCTCCCGTCGCCCCCATTAACCTGGGTGCCCCGTTGACCGTGGCCGATATTCTTTCAATGTTTGCGGACCTCAAAGCTTCTATGTTGAAAGAAGTTCACTCCTCGGTCAAGGAGGAAATTGATGCTCGCTTAAAGCCCTCGACATCCGCCTCAAACTCATTTGATCCAAATGCGGTTCATGATGCGGATGATTCGAGAGAACCTCTTGCATCCCCGGCTCGCACTCAAGTTCCCAAGTACAATGCCGTGGAACCATTTTACTCACCACAACCCTTGCAGCACCCTCGCATTAATCCTGTGGGGCCTCCGCCCCCTTTGAAAGCTAACGCGTTTGCTAAGTGGAAGCTAGATATGGAGTCTCATATTCGCAGTGCATCTACACAACTATGGTGGATTGTGGTCAATGGTTTCAACCCCAAGGATCCCATGAATCTCACTCCAAGAGAAGTAGTTGATGATCAACTCAATGCTACCGCCCACCACATGTTGCGCACCGCGGTGACCGATGACTATAGTGACTCCATTGCTCTCCTCAAGACCGCCAAGGAAATTTGGGATTGCCTTGAGGAGGCCCTCGAAGGTGATGAAGCAATTCGAAGATCTCAGTTGGCTTTGCTCAAGCAAGAAGTCAACCTATTTGTGAGAAATGAGGGTGAGTCCGCGGAAGAGGTATATCGAAGGTTGAAGTCTCTTATGCTCAATTTGAGAACCTTTGGGTGCACTTGGGGGGATGATGATTTCATTAAGGACAAGTTCATTGATGCTATGGTTCTCACGGAACATACCATGGTGATGATGATACATCAACGCCCGGACTATCAAAAGTTGACCGCGGCACAAGTTGTATCCACCTTCTCAACTCATGTTCTTTTGGAGACCAAGTCCAAGAAGACCTTTGCCATAGCTCAAGCCACCAAGAACTCAAATCTTGCATTGAAGGCCAAGAAAGTAGTTGCCCAACCCTCAAGGGATGAAGAAGTTGTTGAAGAGACTTGTGAGGAAGATGTTGACACCTCATGCCCGGCAAATGACTTTGCGTAAGACTTGGCTCTCTTGGTCAAGAAATATTCTGGGACCATGGCAAACAAAGGGAAGAATCTGCAAGGAAGATCCTTTGGACGAAGAAAATGCTACAATTGTGATAGCCCAAGACATTTTGTGCATGATTGTCCTTATGAGAGACGTGAAGACAAGTCCGAGAAGCTTGTGCTCAAGAAGAAGAAGTTCACCAAGTTTTCCAAGAGGAAAGATGACAAGGCTCTTGTTCATGAGGAGTACATGTCCGGAGATGAAGATGACGGTGATGATGATTATGTGGGCACGGTCGCCATTGCCATGCATGCCACTACCTCCTCCTCCACCACCGGCCTCTTCGACTCTCCCAACGAGGACAAGCCATTCACTCATCATTGCCTCATGGCCAAAGAGGTAAAAACAAAGTCCAACTCTCAAAAACCCTTCATCCACACTCCCAATGTTTCATGTGAGATAGTGGAGGATGAGTGTGATGATGGTGTGGATAATGATGAGGAATCCTTGATGGCTTTCATGAACACTCTTCATGGTGAAGCTCGTGCTCGTTTTAGTGATCTCCTTAAATCACTCGCCAAACGCGATGATTTTATTGAGAACGTCAAAAACCTCCTCATAGAGGAAAAAGAGAGAGTCGAACTCCTCGAGCATGAGCTATATGAAGAGAGTGTCATGAGAGCATCACTTGAGGAAGCCTTGACTTCTCATAAAATTGACTTCGTTAAAACCGATGATGCGTTGCAACTTGCTCTTGAGAACAACGATGCCCTTAAAGTAAGGGTTGAAAAGCTTCTAGTTGATCACACGAGACTTGTTGAGGAACATGAGCTCCTTGTGACTAGTTCCAAGGTTGTCAAAGGTGACCTCATTGCCCTCACCGAGTCGTATGCTCAACTTAAAGCTACAACCATTAAGGATCTTACTTCCGTCCCTCATATTGATTTAAATGATGAATCTTGTACGGCTAACTTTGCTCATGATTGCACCTCTCTCCAAGAGGAGAATAAGAAGTTAAAAGCCCAAATTGAGAAAGGGCTTGTGTCGTGCATTCAAGGGGAGAAAAACCTCAATGACCTCTTGAGCAACCAAAAGGAGTGTGTTGCCAAGGAGGGAATTGGGTTTGACCCCTCTTCTAAGAAGAAGAAGACCAAGAAGAAGAGCAACAAGAAGAAGATCGGTCCTACTTCTCCTCCCAACAAAAGATAGCATTTGTTCATGAAGGACACAAGGAGAAGGAGAAGGAAAAAGGGAATGTCGGGGATGGCAAGGTCACTAGGGACAAGGCCATTCCCAAAGAGTTTGCCGGCAAGAACAACCCATCTTATGTCCTCATGAGAGGAAATGATGGTCATACCTTTGCTAAATTTGTTGGCACTAACTATGATGATTATGCTTGGACTATTTGGGTTCCTAAGACCCTTATTGCTAACTCTCTAGGACCCATTGCAAAATGGGGACCTAAAATCAAAGCTTGATTCTTGTAGGACTATACCTCCGGTGGAACACAATGGGTGATCGATAGTGGTTGCACCAATCATATGACCGGAGAGAGGGAGATGCTTGTGGAGTTCATTGATTCGGTCAAGGCCACTTCAAACATCTATTTTGGTGACAATAGAAAGGGCAAGATCGTCCTTGTAGTGCGTGCATTGCCGGAAAACTTCATGAAAAAGCTCATAAGGTGTCAACTATCATTACCACTTTGAGGCCTCTCGAGCTCATTCACTTGGATCTCTTTGGGCCTCCATCTTATGATAGTTTGGGAGGGAGGAGGTATTGCCTTGTCATTGTCGATGACTATACAAGATATACATGGGTGTTCTTCCTCAAGACTAAAGATGAAACTCAAGACACCTTCATCAACTTTGCCAAAGAAGCTCAACATCAACATAATTGTGAGATCAAGGCAATTCGAAGTGACAACGGCACCGAGTTCAAAAATTACACTATGAACGAGTTCTTGAGCGATGAGGGGATCAAGCATCAATATGCCGCGCCATACACTCCCGAACAAAATGGTGTTGCGGAAAGGAAGAACCGGACTCTCATTGAGATGGCAAGGACCATGCTTGACGAGTACAAGTCTCCATACAAGCTTTGGGCCGAAGCCATCAACACCGCGTGCCATGCTACAAACCGGCTTTATCTTCGTAAGCTCAAGAACAAGACTCCCTACGAACTCCTAATCGGGAGAAAGCCTAACGTCAAATACTTTCGAGTATTCAGTTGTAAGTGTTTCATTCTAAATAAGAAATCCCATTTAGCTAAGTTTGCGCCTAAAACTTATGAGGGCATATTTGTTGGATATGCATCAAACTCGCATGCTTACCGTGTTCTCAACAAATCCACCGGATGTATTGAGGAAACGGTAAATGTGGAGTTTGATGAAGATAATGGTTCCCGTGCGGAGCAAATTGTTCCTAGTGTTGTAGGTGATGAGGCTCCTTCACAAGCTATAAGGACTATGGGGATAGGCCACATTCGTCCACAAGAAACACCCAAGTCCAAGTAGAAGAAGAAGGAGAAAGAGCCCCTCTTGTGGATTCTCCACAAGGGAAGTCATCACCGCCACCACAAGGTCAAGATGCTATGGAAAATCATGAACCTATCCAAGAACAAGATCAAGTCCCTCATGTTCCTGAGCAAGATCAAGGGCAAGCCCAATCAAATGACGAAGAACCAATCCGTGAGGCCCAAGGTCAAGCTCTTGATCAAGATCAAGATCAAGATCAATCCCAACCTCAAGTGTCTTCCACATCATCACATCCAAGTGATCAAGAACTAGAGGTTGTGAAGAGAAGGGTGTCTCCAAGGCTAAAGCATTCTCAAGGCCAAGCTTCTTCCACAAGTTCAAAACCAAGTGAAGAAGAGCTTACCCTCAAACTGCAAAAAGCGGCCGCCAAGTTAAAGCATCTTCAACATCTCACCGACAACATTTATGGAAGCATCAACAAAGGGGTAACTACTCGTAGACGTTTGGCAAACTTTTGTGAACATCACTCGTTTGTCTCTTGTGTTGAGCCCCTTAAGGTTGAAGATGCACTTGACGACCCGGATTGGGTAAATGCCATGCATGAAGAACTCAACAACTTCACCCGCAACAAAGTATGGACTCTTGTGAAGAGACCCAAAGAACATCATAATGTCATTGGAACAAAGTGGATCTTTAAGAACAAACAAGATGAGCATGGACAAGTCACTAGAAACAAGGCAAGGTTAGTGGCACAAGGGTTCACCCAAGTTGAAGGTTTGGACTTCGGTGAAACCTTTGCCCCCATTGCCCGTCTTGAGTCCATTTGTATCTTGCTTGCATATGCTTCACATCATGATTTCAAATTGTATCAAATGGATGTGAAGAGTGCATTTCTTAATGGTCCTCTTAAGGAGTTGGTGTATGTCAAACAACCTCCCGGTTTCGAAGACCCCGATCACCCCTCTCACGTTTATGAACTCCATAAGGCACTCTATGGACTTAAACAAGCACCTCGTGCTTGGTATGATCACCTTACGGCGTTCTTAAGCGAGAAGGGGTTCCAGATCGGGTTAATAGATTCCACTCTCTTCACGAAGAGGGTAAAAGGAGAATTGTTTGTGTGCCAAATATATGTTGATGATATTATTTTTGCTTCCACTAACCATGCTATTAACGTTGAGTTTGAGAATCTTATGACCAAGGAATTTGCCATGAGCATGATGGGAGAGTTGAAGTTTTTCCTCGGATTTCAAGTGAAGCAATTGAGAGGAGGAACCTTCATCAACCAAGCACTTTATATTCAAGACATGCTCAAGAGGTTCAAAATGCAAGATGTCAAGCCCATGAAGACGCCCATGCCCATAAATGGCCAACTTAATCTTGATCCCAATGGTAAAGATGTGGATCAAAAGGTATATCGCTCTATGATCGGTTCTTTGCTTTACCTTTGTGCATCTAGGCCGGATATTATGTTGAGTGTGTGTATGTGTGCAAGATTTCAATCCGCTCCCAAGGAGAGCCATTTTTCGGCAGTGAAAAGAATCCTTCGATATTTGGTTCATACCCCAAACTTGGGCCTTTGGTACCCCAAAGGAGCAACTTTCAAGCTATTAGGATATTCGGATTCGGATTGGGCCGGAGACAAGGTAGACCGCAAGTCCACTTCCAGGTCTTGTCAATTCCTAGGGAGGTCATTGGTAAGTTGGTCTTCAAAGAAGCAGAATTGTGTGTCCCTTTCAACCGCCGAGGCCGAGTACATTGCTGCAGGAAGTTGTTGTGCACAATTATTATGGATGAGGCAAACTTTGATGGATTATGGTGTCAAATGTGACAAAGTGCCTCTATTTTGTGACAATGAAAGTGCAATCAAGATCGCCGACAATCCAGTGCAACATAGCCGAACCAAACATATCGAGATTCGTCATCACTTCATTCGAGATCATGTGGCCAAGGGAGACATTGATTTATTCCATGTCAACACCGAGAAGCAACTTGCCAACATTTTTACCAAGCCACTTGATGAAGCAAGATTCCGCGAGTTAAGGCATGAGCTAAATATCGTGGATATAAGTAACTTGGATTGAGGTTCTTGCATACACACACATACTCTACTAGTATCTTGTTTTAGATGTAGGCACCTAAGTAGGGGGAGCTAGCTCAACTAATGAGCTATCTTATCCTACTAGTGCATAAATTGATCAAAATCTTTCACATTAGCCATTTGAAGATGGCATTTGTGCTTCAAAGATGAGTATTGGTGTTGGACCCAAGGTTCATATCTTCGCGGTGCCATACCAAACAAACTCAAACATGGTGGCTTCGGCCACCGCCCTCCGTTGGAGGTTGGATCGTTTTTCTCTTTTGTTTGTGTGGTTCTTCTTGTCCTTGTGTTCGTGTTTCCGTGAGTGTGTGTTTTCTCGAGTCTCTTCCAGTGCAAGTGCTACACATACTCCTTTCTAGTAGTGTTGGATTTCCTCTGCGACGTGTTCAGAAGTGAGGCGGGAATGCTCTTTGGGGTCTTGGTAAGAATTTGCATTCAGCCATAACCCAACAAGCTTCCTCCTGTCAAAATCCTCTGGATACCCCGTGCCCACGGCCCTTGTACCGTGCGCACGGGCCCCCGTGCGCACGGGGCCTTTAGCCCGTGCACACGGGATCTGCGGTTTCTGGCCCTGAAGAGGTGGGACGTGGGGGGTTTGGGTTCTTTCCCACCCAATCGCCCCCTCCACCGCCCAGATCGCCTCCAGGCCGCTGCCGTCGCCTCCTTGTCGCCGGTGCTCCTCCGTGCGCCGTGGGACTTCGCTGCTCCGTGGAGATCTTCCGGGATGGGGTCCTCCTCTGATATCTCCCTCCCCTTGTTCTTCTTTTTCCTCCTTTGGATCCGTTTTAGTCTAGGGTTTCCTCCTCTACTAGTCTAGGCCAGTCATACCCGTGTGGTAGACTAGGGGCGGATGGGCATTACTGTGGCAGTTCTCCCTACCGCACTCACTCCCGGATTTCGATCTGGAAGTGGTTGCCGCTGGGCGAACCCCGTGTCCACGGGCCTTGTACCGTGCGCACGGGGCCCCCGTGTCCACGGGCCTTGTACCGTGCGCACGGGACCCCGTGTCCACGGTGGTCAGACCCCCGTGTGCACGGGGTACACAGTGGTGCCAGTCCTCCTTCTTCTCTGTCTTCCATTCCTCGCCAGCTTCTCGAGCACTTGTACTTATTTGTGTCTCTCGTGTGTGTTGTGCTTTGTTGCTGTTGTGTTTCAGACTCTGCTGACAAGAGGTCCGAGCTCCGTCGCAAGCGCACCAAGGCAGGTTCCAGGGAATTCTCTTTGGCTCCTCGTCAGCCGTCCGAAGGAAGTGGTCAGGGCTCTGAGATGGGCCGTGTTCGCCGTACCGCCTCCAAGCAGCCAGTGATTGAAGCCTCCGAGGATTCAGAAGAGGAGTATGATTCGCAGGAAGATGCTCACTATGAGAACCCCGCAGATGCAGAGATAGAAGATAAGGATGATTCTGCTGATGATGTTAATGAGGAGGGAGAGGAACATGTGCTCCCAGGAGGTCGGAATGTCAAGAATCTACCTCTCTCTAAGTGGACCAAGCCAGAGCTTTGGGCTTGCAGGAAGGATTTCCCCTATGTGCCAAACACTGATGCAGGGGTTGACCCAAGATTCAAGAATGATTTTCAACACCGGGTGTTCTCTGAGCTGATCATGACCAAGAAAAACAAGTTTGCCCCCCACAAGGAAATCAATGTGGAGGCTCTTAGGGACAATGATCATACCTATCCCGGTGTGTATAGTGCTCTTGGGAGGCTTGGCTTGATCCCGTTCGTCGCCTTCCACCATCCGTTCAGTGAAGATCTTGTGATGCAGTTCTTTGCCATCGTATACTTCCACAGTGATGAGGCTCGCACTATGACTTGGATGTCTGGCACATATGAGTGTGAGGCCTCCATGGCCAAGTTCTCTGACATCATTCCGTATCGGTTCTTTGCCGAGGAGCATCCTGAGTATGGCCGTGTTCGTGAGACAGGTAGAGACAAGGATGAGATTGCTTTTGCTTACAAGCCAGACAAGGCCTTCACCACCGGTTCTATCAAACATTTGAAGCCAACCTATGATACTATGCGTCACATTCTTAGGTACACGCTTAATCCTAAGACCGGGGACTCTCACAATCTGAGGAGCTCCATGTTGGATATCTTTGTCTACCTTCATAACAAGAAGAAAGTGGATGTTCTGGACTTCATGTTCTTTGAGATCAGGCAGTGTGTTCAGGAGAACAAGTCATGCATCTATGCTCCGTTCATCCAAGCTTTGATTGAGTCCGTCTGTCCCGCCAGGTACATTGCCAAGTACCGCACCTCCTTTCCGAAGCGTGATTCCAACTGGCTTCCGGCTGCTCCTCCACCATATGTGCCTCCCAAGAAGGGGCGCAACCCCAGGCCTGAGGATCGTGCTACCTACACTGAGGGATGTTCATCCTATGTGCGGATTCCGCGTAGCAAAGGGAAGCAAGTTGCTACTGATGCCAGTTTCACCAGAGAGGAGAAGAAGTCTCTTCTGAAGACCGTGAGCAACATGTTCAAAATGTGTCAGTCCATTCAGCACCGTCAGGTCAAGGAGATCAACAAGGGCAAGCTGGTGAGGCGTCAGGAGAAGGCTGAGCGTGCTGCAGCTAGTGAGGAGGTTGGTCCAGGGTCCGAGGACATCGACAGTGTGGCCACAGCTCGTTCTTTTCCCTTGGGGGGATGGCAGTTTGATGATGATGATGATGCTTCGAGCGCACCTCCTCTTGTCTAGAGTCTCGTTAGCATCGCCTTTTCCCTTTTTGTTGTCTTGATGACAAAGGGGGAGAAGTGTTCTATTAGGGGCGTTTGCAGTTGGTTTCAGTTGGGTGAGATCTCAAGGCCTCGTTTCTTGTTTGTTCTGGTTGTGTTTATTTGGCTTGAGATACTCTTATTTACTTGCTTTTGTGGTGTGGTCGTGAGCTACCTAGTCTATGTGAGAGACTATCTACTTTATGGAATTTATCTATGCTTATGTTGATATATCTTGTGGAGTATGATCAAGATTCTATATGTTAGTCTCACGTTTTCTGCTCACCACACTTGCATGTGATCTAGGCACCGTGTTGGGTTTTATTATGTTGATCACATGCCTTGACAATGTGGATCTAGGGGGAGCCTCATATGTGTGTGCTTGATGCATAATCAAGCATTTTTTTTCCTTGCACATATATAGGGGGAGCTCCTTTGATCAACTATTGTCGCATGGCTGTTTACTTAAGTTGTATCCTATATGCCATGTCCTAACCATGTTGTCATCAATGCACCAAAAAGGGGGAGATTGAAAGTGCAAGTATCACTTAGATTATATTTTGGTGTGATGACAATGTAGTTAGTGGAACTAATGTTGGTTGCTAAAGTTTATCTCAGGACATTGGTTCCAAGGTGTCCATTGATGGAGGTGTGCGACCCCCCAGTCCAAATAGATCAAAGGCGTGGTTACCGGCGACTCGAAGGTTTTTCGTTTTGGTTCGATTTGAGTCGTAGGTAAAACCGCACTATCAAGAGGGGTCTTCGTGGAATTAGTGTCGTGTGGGAATGCCTCCAAGACAGATACACCAGCCCTCCTACACCTCCTCAGATATTCCACTTGTTGTGTGCTTTGCCGTGGTGTCCTGTGATGTTTTCATCAGAAATCTTCTGGACACCCCGTGTGCACGGGGTCTCTGACCCCCGTGCGCATGGGGTAGTCAGAATATTTCTGGACACCCCGTGCGCACGAGGCTGACTTGGCCCGTGCGCACGGGGTACCTCGAAACTCACTGGACACCCCGTGCGCACGGGGCTGACTTGGCCCGTGCGCACGGGGTACCTCGCATCTCACTGGACACCCCGTGCGCACGGGGCTGACTTGGCCCGTGCGCACGGGGTCCAACGGGCAGAAATCCCCCCCCCCCCGGCCAAGAACACTATAAAAGCCCCCTTCTTCCTCCTCCATCCAGGAACCCTAATGTCTTGTTGAGCTCCTCCATTGCTACATCCCATTTTGCTCACTACTCTCAATCCCTCCACCCAATCTTGTTGAAACTTTGGGGATTGGGAGAGCAAGACCCGATCTACACTTTGACCAAACCAAATCGCATTCCTCGCAACATTCATCCACCATGACTTGTTACTCTTGGAGCTTGGGATCCTAGGCGGTTAGAGGTTCCTCCGAAAGCTTCCTTGCTTGTGGTGTGCTCCGGAGAAGTTTGTAAAGGTGTGGTGGTCGCCTTCAAGACCAACCCCGAGTGATTCGAGGCTCATCCGTTGGGGGTGACTCGAAGGAGATTACGGTGAGCCTTCGGTGGCGTTCCGCAAGCTTTGGCTCCGGCACCGCTCCAAACGGAGAGTAGCTCTTCCCCAAGGATGAGTGAACTTCGGGATAAAATCCGCGTCCTCGTCTCACTTGTGGTTATTCCTTTCCCGCACTTTACTTAGCCTTGTATGCTAGTTGGCTTGCTAATTAGTTTGTTGCCTAGCATACTTAGCTTAGAACTTGCTTGTCATATAGGTTGTGTTCACCTAGTTGCATATCTAGTGAACCCTTTTTTATCCGCTAAGCCTTAAAATTGACAAGAAAGAGTAAAATTTGTAGTGTCCTATTCACCCCCCCCCCCTCTAGTCGACCGTATCGATCCTTTCAATCTGCGACGTGTTGATCTTACGAGGCCGGGCATGACCCAGAAAAGTGTGTCCGGCCAAATGGGATCGAGCGTGTTGGGTTATGTGGTGCACCCCTGCAGGGAAGTTTGTCTATTCGAATAGTCGTGTCCCTCGGTAAAAGGACGACCCGGAGTTGTACCTTGACCTTATGACAACTAGAACCGGATACTGAATAAAATACACCCTTCCAAGTGCCAGATACAACCCGGTGACCGCTCTCTAACAGGGCGACGAGGAGGGGATCGCCGGGTAGGATTATGCTATGCGATGCTACTTGGAGGACTTCAATCTACTCTCTTCTACATGCTGCAAGATGGAGATGGCCAGAAGCGTAGTCTTCGACAGGAATAGCTATCCCCCTCTTATTCTGGCATTCTGTAGTTCAGTCCACTGATATGACCCTTTACACATATACCCATGCATATGTAGTGTAGCTCCTTGCTTGCGAGTACTTTGGATGAGTACTCACGGTTGCTTCTCTCCCTCTTTTCCCCCTTTCCTTTTTATCTGGTTGTCGCAACCAGATGCTGGAGTCCAGGAGCCAGATGCCACCGTCGACGACGACACCTACGACACTGGAGGTGACTACTACTACGTGCAGCCCGCTGACGACGACCAGGAGTAGTTAGGAGGATCCCAGGCAGGAGGCCTGCGCCTCGTTCGATCTGTATCCCAGTTTGTGCTAGCCTTCTTAAGGCAAATTTGTTTAACTTGTGTCTGTACTCAGATATTGTTGCTTCCGCTGACTCGTCTGTGATCGAGCACTTGTATTCGAGCCCTCGAAGCCCCTGGCTTGTATTATGATGCTTGTATGACTTATTTATGTTTTAGAGTTGTGTTGTGATATCTTCCCGTGAGTCCCTGATCTTGATCGTACACATTTGCGTGCATGATTAGTGTACGGTCAAATCGGGGGCGCCACATTCTCACTCTCCACAAAAGCAAATGCCAGTGGGACGACTTGATTTTGGCCGTCTTGACCTATGGCTGTCAGGATCTGACCCTTGTACTTGCCTGTGAGAAAAGTACCGTCAACACATATCACCGGTCGGCAATGCTTGAAAGCTTCGATGCATACACCGAAAGAGAAGAAGAGACGATGCAACACCCTCACAGTTGGGAACTCTGGCATGAACATGTCTTGGATATCGATATAGGTGCCTGGATTCCGCTGCTGCAGGGTGTGGAGGAGGTGGACAACAGAGTCATATGCATCAAAATAAGAACCAAATCTCCTCTCAAGCGCCGCATGCTTAGCCCTCCAAGCCTTGCCATAAGAAATTCTGTACTTGAACCTGGCGAAGACTTTTGTCTGGACTGCCTTCACTTCCATAGCTTTGCCCTGCACTATCTCATCGTAAAACAATCGAGCAATAAGCGTGGATGAAAGGTTGGCATGATCTTGAGGGATGCAGGGAATAAGACAAGTGTGATTAACTAAGTCACTTATCACCCAACTTGTGCCATACTTAGGGAGAAAGCCGTGCACCCTGGCGGGACAATCTGCGTTCTTGCATACCATTGTTAGGAATTTCTGACTGGACACCTGAGCTGTGAAAACCCTTTGCGTGGACATTACCCAATTAATTATTGCATCCTTCAGGGCTTGCTTGTTCGGATACATAGAACCCGTCGCAATATTGTTCTGGTGATATTGCCAGGCTGAATCATGTCCATCATTCACGGTCATTGCAGATGATAAGTCATGATTCCACCATGCAGGATTCGGGACCTCCTCTGCATTTTCTTCTTATCTGACTCATCAGAATCATCGGCATGACCCCTTTCAACATCGGTGTCTTCTTCTTCCATCTGGTTCTGCATGTGCCCATCTACCTCGTCAGCGTCCACCTCGCCATTGTAATCACCATCGGCATTTCCTCCTTCTAACTGACTACTCTGCCCTGGTTCATAACCATAAGCATTTCCTCCTTCTACCTGACTGCTCTGTCCTTGTTCGTAACCATAAGCATTTCCTCCTTCTACCTGACTGCTCTGTCCTTCATAGCCACCCTCGCCTTCATGTGCAGTGACCTCCTTCACGATGGGAAGCACTAAAGCAATAGGATTGCATCCCCTTCGTTCACAACCTTGTAACCACCGCACCCAATCGGAGTCTCCCTCTATTGGCCTCAAATAAAAGTAAATTATTGAACTTGACCGTGTCCACAATGCATGAACACCAACGGTGTGTGTTTCAGTATCAAGACCTAAACTTGCCGCAATCCATTATTTCAACTGACTGACTGACCATGTTTGTGGTGCGCTCATTGGCACCTCTATGTGAGTAAATTCACTCAGATCTGCTCCCATCTCAGTTGTTTGGACAGTACCAGGACCGTAGTAAAATCTGAACTTCACTACATCGGACATCTCGACTCACCTATTTTTTTTTCAACAACGAAATACAAGTATTAAGCAACAACTTAATATCCCCACTAACAAATATTAGACATGTCTATATATTACCTAGCTATATATTACAGAATATTAATGGAGCAACTAATAGAATTCACACACCTACAAGTATATTACGAATATTTGCCGTAGCAACTACAAATATTGACAGATTAATATATTTGACTGGACTGCCTATATTACGGACCTTTTTTCGAAACTACTACAAATACTGACACTCCTAAATACTTGACATCCACATATAGTACGGATTATTACCGGAGCAACTACACATTTTTACACAACTAATTAGTTGACATCTAAATATATTTACGTATACTACCGGGGCAAATAACAATAATCGCACACCTAATTTATTTCACATCGAAACATATTAACAAATACTACCGGAGCACCTACGAAAAATAAAATGTTTGCTGAAATATACCCTTGAAGCGTGCGTGCGAACGAAGAACGACGAACGGCGGCCACCAAACTGCCGGTGCTCCGCCTCCAACGAAGAACGACGAACGACAACTTCACCTCCACCACACTGCCCCAACTTCACCACCACCACACTGCCCCAACTTCACCACCACCACCTCCACCAAAATGCTCACCACGACCACCACGAGCTACCCATCAGTAGATCGAGACCTCTTTTGGCTGCCCTAACTGAGTTGAATCCATTCACGGTGCCAAAATCGCGAAAAACTTGCTCATTTAGGTGTATAAATTGGTGGCATTTTTGTGTAGAGAGAGGAGAAGGTAAGAGAAGAAGAAGAACAGAAGAAATGGGAGGAAGGGGAGGATAAGGACGCAGGGACCAGCCGGCCAGCCGCGCGCAAGGTGGGCAGCACCCTGTCGGCCAGCAGCTGGCCGATCGGCCCGCGGTAGGCCGACAGGGGCACGCCCGCGCCGACAGCTCCCTCCCTCCCCCTCGCGACGTGGCCAGCCCAATCAGAGGCCGACGCGTGCCAGGCGGGCCAGCAGTCGGCCAGCAGCAAGCCGATCGGCCTGCTGTGGGCCGATTAGGTCCAGTCGGCCTGCAGCGGGCCGACGGTGTATTATTTTTGAAAATTATTTTTTCGGCGTAATATTTGTGTAATTTAATAAAAAATGTATTATTTAAAAAAAATTAGCATTGTTATCCATGTTGAACATGCGAACGTAATTGCTAGTTGGTTAGCTGGATTGGTATTAAGGTGCTGGTCTTGGGTTTGATACGAAGCACTTTTACTTTTAGTTTAGTTGAATTTTAAGTCTCTTCTAATAGGCAGGACCCACTGGTCATAGAGGTAAAAAATGCCACCTCTCCCGTCAACATGGGCTTTTTTGTGAAAATATATATCTCAAGGGTGTTTTACAAAAAATAAGGCCACATGCCTCTTTTCTCTGGTCCAGTGGGTGACAGCGGGCCCCACACGCTTAGTCAGCACCGACTCCGTATACAAACGAGATAAGCATTGTATTTGCATGTTAATACCAATTTTTTGCACCACTTTGATGTACACCGCAACTTCTAGCTCCAAAGTGACTGTTTACACCAAGTTGTAGCACCACCAGTGTAATTGACTCTTTTTATAAGTAAAATTGTCATCCGAAGAAAAACCAAAAAAAAAAAGCTGAAAGTTGTTGTCCAAACAAAAAATTGCCATGCTTCACAACTACAGTTGCCATTCTCGAATAACTAAACTTGCCATCAAAAAAGTCATGGCGGAATTGCTTCGTGCCGCACATGTGGCACTTATTAGGGTTCAAAATTTAATGTTTTTTCCATTAGAAAAGAGTGGAGTTTCCCTGCAAAAAAAAGTGTGGTGTTTGACATTTGAAAAAAAGCATTTCTGGCACAGAGGAGCATGTGCTCTTGAGAGCTAAACTGGATTTCCAAAAAAATTAGCAAAATAATATTTTTATTCCGTTAAGTTTAGGGGATTGATTAGAAACAATATTTTTTTAGAAGAGAAAATATACTCCACTAAATTATACTCCCGCCTTTCCGGTTTATAGGGCTTATCTCAAATTTTTTTAGTTTTCCCATTTTATAAGTCTCAATTTGGTTATTCCCCATCACATGTTCAGATTTTAAGGTGTAATAAATCATTGCATGCAAGTATTAAGAGAAAATTTATCAGTGCATGTACTTTATGCATGCATGCATTGTAATTAATGCATTGGTAAACACAATTTTTTGAAGAAAGCAAGCGCATTAATTGAGTAGTTTTGCAAACTACAAAAATTGTTTCACCACTCACCATCTACCTTATTGGTGAGATTTTTAAATTAAGCCTTATAAATCGGAAAGGAGGTAGTAAAGGGTGGGTTAGAGATGCCCTAATGCCAGCAACAATATTAGGTAGGAAGACCGCTTCTTGGGACCAACTTTCAACATATCCCCATTAGGCTTTTCTTTTTTACTTTGCTCTCAGGACACGGGCACACAACTTTTGCACGAATGGCGACAGATGATTGAATTGGCCACAGAAAAATTAGAATCAGAGAGGATCACCGGAGCAGATTACATTACAGCACACATTTTGTCCTCCGGAGATTGCGCAAGATCACTTTATCATTTCTTTTCCGGGAAGCTAGCTAGCGAAGATCACAATTAGTATCAATTTTAGAAATGGTTGCCGCACAACTAATTTGGGGAATCTAATGATGTCGGTGTACACGTATGCCAATTCGCGGATCCATTGACGCCTTGGAGGGCATCCATCCAACCCATGGACCTGTCAAATCATCAGATGTCCCTCAAAGTGCCCTACAATCTGCCGCAGGTAGGTAGAGAGAGACGACGCGAATCAAAATCATTCACCGCGCCGTTCATCGCCAGAACAAGACAAATATTCGATCCCGTATAATATAAGTATAAACAATGGGATTCGCCGTATATTTGTTACGAGTATAATAGCATGAAGAACATGGTGGGGGTGGGGTGGGGTGAAGCGAAGGTAGCGCAGAACGTGCAGCCACATATCCACGATCCATCCATATATTGGACGGGACTGAAACTGAGCGCACTCACCTCACCACCACCTTCTTCTCGGCCGAAACGTACGGTTCAACGTCGAGCGCTAGGTATCGAGGCGAAGAGCATTGACCATGAGGAAGGTGTGCCCCAACCTAGACCGGGAGGACGGCCTCGACACCGTGCTGGAGGTGCCGGTCCCCGAGCTCCACCAGGAGGTGCCGGCCCGCCGGCGCCGCACGGTCAACCTCAAGGCGTGGATGCGGTCGCACATGCACATCGATCACCAGCATATGCATCGCCGTGACGGCGTGCAGGCCATGCTCGGCGTGATGGGCGCGCCGCTGGTGCCTCAGCCCGTGCAGCCCAGGAGGCCCATGGGCGGACGTGACAGCAAGGAGCCCCTGGTAAGTCCCGTACCGTACGTGCTTGGATTTCATTTTACCACCGATCGATCCACTGGATCAGCATTCAGCCAGCGGGAATGCGGGATATCGATATTTGTGATTTTCACGGCTAATGAACGGTCCTTGTATTTTCAGGAGCTATCCAAGGCGAGGTATATAGTGGAGCAGTACGTGGCGGCGGCCGGCGGCGAGGCGGCGCTGAGCGCGGCGACTAGCATGTTCGCCATGGGGAAGGTGCGGATGAGCAGCACTACATCCAAGAGCAGCAAGGCAACAAAGAAGGGAATGGGCGAGGTGCACGGGGGATTTGTAGTGTGGCAGAAGAAGCCGGAGCTCTGGTGCGTGGAGATGGTCGTGGCCAGTGGCACCAAGATGAGCGCCGGCAGCGACGGCAAGGTTGCGTGGCGCCAGACGCCGTGGCAGCAGCAGGCCCACGCCTCCCGGGGACTGCCGCGACCGATCCGCAGATGCGTTCAGGGTTTGGACCCCAAATCCACGGCGGATCTCTTCTCCAGCGCCGCGTCTGTCGGCGAGGAAGCAGTCGACGGCGTGGACTGCTTCGTGCTCCGCGTCGACGCGGAACCCTCCGCTCTGCACGCCCGCAGTGGCGCCGACGTGGAGGTGATCCGGCACGCGCTATGGGGATACTTCAGCCAGAGGACGGGGCTGCTCGTCCGTCTCGAGGACAGCCACCTGCTGCGCATCCCCAGGCCGGCCGACGCAGCTTCCGCGAGCATGTACTGGGAGACCACCATGGCGTCCACCATCGGCGACTACCGCCCCGTCGACGGCATCAACATCGCGCACGCCGGCCGCACCGTCGTCTCGGTGTCCCCGTTCACGAGGGCCGCCGGAGCAGTAGACGAGGCCGACGCCGACGCCGACGCGCGCAGGAAGAGACCGTGCACGTGCATGGAGGAGACGTGGAGCATCGAGGAGGTGGAGTTCAACATTGCGGGGCTGTCCACGGAGTGCTTCCTGCCTCCCAGGGACCTTGTGCTCAGCGATTCCAAAGACCAGCCGCGGCACAACAAGGAGCAAGGCGATAAGGCGGCAAAGGGTGCTCGGGACGGCGACGGTGGCTGCGGGATCCGCGCGGCTGTGCCGAAGAAGCCACTTGTTCCGGTTGTGACTGGACTAGGTTGGTTTGGTCCGGCCAAGGTTGCCGCGGTTGACACCTTAGACGCTGCCGACGAGTCCAAAGACACCACGTACGCATCCACAAGATGAGATGGAGCCGTATGTAGGGCGGCATAATAGGCACTAGCTTGACGGAGGCGCGCTTTGCCGCGCCCGTCAGCAAATTTGAGATGTACTACTTCGTTTCTTTCTCTACGATGGACATCCAAAAGCTTCGTGTATGCATCAATTACAAGTGAAACACAGGAAAACGTCTTCATCTGTGAGCAACTCCTTTTTTTCTTCCGAACACGCAATGTATCTTTTCATTGATAGACATGAGAGGACAAACATAAAAAGAAGGCGGCACCACACTAAGTGTGAGTTGGAGCAGAAGAATTAAGGGGTGCTCATCCCTCCAACACACGACAAACTAAACACGCCTAGCCCAATCTCATAGAACGCAGAGCACAAAATGCCGAGTCACATCCAAAGTAGGATACTCCGGAAGGACGACAAAACATTGGACCAAATTAGATCGACGTACCGTCCACCCAAACCGCCAAGTGGACAGCAAAAACCAGTCAGACCTGAGAAAGGCGACGTCCAAGAGTCACCGATGACGGAGTACATTGCGTCCCAAAGGCTCATACGCACGGTAGCATAGTTCACCAACCCGAGTGGATTGCACAGAGACCGAAGCTCGCTGAAATCACCAATGCCAACCGTGAAAGGGGATTGGGGTTCCACCGAGACGCTTCGAACGAAGTGTGTGACACTTATTGACGGAGTCAAAACTAGCAGAGGTTCCGAGCTAATAGTCTTGAAACAATGGTAACAAGGAATTCAACTGCATCAATTCTCAAAAAAAATCCCGCACGGATATCCTTAGCCACAAAGTGGTTATCCTTGAACACAAAGTATTTCTGCGCTCGGTATGTGATAGCATGACCTAGCTCTGACAACACATCAATTCTCAAAATATGTCTACATACATATATGTAGTCCATAGTGAAATCTCTAAAAGGGCTTATATTTATAAGCGAAAGGAGTAGAATGCTCCCCAAAATAACAATCCAGTTTTTGGCACATGCTCCAAACAGGAAATGACCCAGTTCTCTAGAGAGTTAGTAAATCCAATACATAACCGTACAAGGCCAAGGGGTCGGATTCCCAACAAGCAAAAGCCAATCTATGCATCCAAACTGATAACTGAACTCTCCAAACCTCCAACATAAAAAACTCGGCCAACACCCTGACAGGAAACAAGGTCTCAATCCAAAGAAAGCGCTCACCCCGTATACTACTAGGCAATCCTGTGGAACAAATTCATACTCACTTGTTGCATCATGCCCTAGCCTACTGTTCTATTCAATTGCTGTCGGTAAAATCAGCGTCTATGACGTCACCACCATCGCCTGTCTTCTCAGATGGGCCTGTAGAGTCAGCAGCGCCGTCAGCTCCAGGGGTAGGGCCCGACCCCTGCTGCTGGTAGAGGGACTGACCAAGCTGCATCACTTCTTGGTTCAACGCAGCTAGTGCATCCTTTATCGTCTGTGTCGATCCACCAGCAACGGCGTCCTGGAGTTCCTTGAGCTTCCCCTCCACCTTCTCCTTGACATCGCCTGGGACCTTGTCTCCGAGCTCCTTCAGTTGTTTCTCAGTCTGGTAGATCACAGACTCTGCCTGGTTCTTGGTGTCAATTGCGTCCCTCTTCTCCTTGTCCTCCGCCGCGAATTTTTCAGCTTCTTCCACCATCTTCTCTACCTGAATAGTTTTTCATTCATGTTAGTCCAAAGGATCAGCAAAGTTTTACACTATGCAAATTGAAAAGTTTCCGTTATATTGAGTACCTCATCCTTTGGCAGTGTGCTGGCTCCAGTGATCGTAATGTCCTGCTTCTTCCCAGTGCCCTTATCCACCGCAGCAACAGACAGAATGCCATTGGCATCAATATCAAACTTGACTTCAATTTGGGGAACACCACGCGGAGCAGGAGGAATTCCATCAAGCCTGAAGCTACCAAGGGATTTATTGTCCCTAACAAACTCTCTTTCTCCTTGGAGAACATTAATCTCCACACTAGTCTGTCCATCAGCAGCCGTTGAAAAGACCTCTGACTTGGAGGTAGGGAGGGTTGTATTCCTTGGGATAATCTTGGTCATCACCCCACCCAGTGTCTCCAAACCAAGAGACAGTGGCGTAACATCAAGAAGCACAATATCGCTCACATCACCCGACAATACTCCTGCCTGTTGACATTTTGCATGTGAGATACACCAGACAGTTCAATCTAGCATGTTACCATTCTAGAAACATATGAGAGATAATCAGCCAGCGCTGATGCCATAGCCAAAAGCCACAACATAGCAACAACACTATCTAGTAGGCCAAACAAACAGTTTACCATATTCTTTTGGCAATTTCACTTTGAGAGCTGTGTCTGGGGCCATATGTTCGGCCCAAATTTTGCAAGACAGATTATTATCTGCTTACATTTTAATAAAGAGGTATAGGATAGGAACATCAGGTTCCTAACTTTGGTGACTATGAAGAAATGATTTTCATGAACTCACCTGCACTGCTGCTCCAAGAGCAACAACCTCATCGGGATTGACTGTCACATTGGGATCCTTTCCCGTCATTTTCTTCACAAGATCCTGAACAGCTGGAATTCTTGTGGAACCACCCACAAGAATCACCTCGTCTATTTCTTTAAGTGACAACTTCGCATCTCTAAGAGAATTGTCGACAGGTGTCCTCAGCCTGAAAGACACTTAAAAATAAAAATACTAGCAACAATTGGCTAAACTAAATACAGCCATAACACTCGCCAGATATTCAAAAAAGCAGTTGTTAAAAGCATGTGAAGACAACCATGCAGACATGTATGCTTTCATCCAAATATTAACATGAGGCGTGATACTGTACCTGTCAAGAAGATCTGAGCATAGCTCCTCAAATTTACCCCTGGTAAGTGTTGTCTCAATATGCTTGGGCCCATCAGCAGTAGCTGTAATGAAAGGTAAACTGAAAAAACCAATAACAGGTTTAGAAACTGAGATACAAAAAGCACAATGTTTGACACCAAAATGGGAGGCTGAGCCAACCAACCTGATATTTGTTTGGGTCAACGATGACAATTCCATCTTGGCCTTCTCAGCTGCTTCTGTAAGACGCTGGAGAGCTTGCTTGTCTTTTAGCAGGTCAATACCCTCATCATTCTTGAAGCTCCCAGCCAGCCAATCAACAATTCTCTGGTAACAGAATTATTTGTGAGAACATATAAATCATGCAGAATCATAAAAAAGGTGCTGAAGACTCATGCGAACAAGGGCGAAGGTTATCAGTAAGTGTGAGATAAGGATGTTATTTCATCTCTTTGGCTGTCAAAATGCACATACATACTGCCTAATGCAGATTCTAATAACTGAAAGACACACGACCTCACTGGTAACGAGCATAGATGTTATCTGTAACCAGGGATCCAATGAAAAGCGTAAGATACTTAGAGCCTATTATGCTGCTCACACATTGCTCTCCTGCCTGTAGAAGACTAGAACCAGAGAATTGCAAGCAATTATAACTTTTTTTTGTCAAGTAAGAAACTCAATAAACAGTGAAGTGTACATCCCTTTTGCATTCCTATTATGCAGGCAAGACTACAAACACAGAGTACATATGCAAAATTGAGGTACGTTCTAACCAAACAAACAGCAAACAAGATGAAGCAGACTAAATAAGTTCGAAATCACACACGAGACAGATGGGCATATGAAGAATACCTTGTCAAAGTCATCACCACCAAGGTGAGTATCACCAGATGTAGACAGCACCTCAAAAACACCATCACCAACTTCGAGAACTGAAAGCAGAGCAGTAGGTATAATAAGCGGGGTTATGGACCATATGGTCATACAGATAACAAAAAGAGTAGAACTTGATTAAGAACAATCTTGCATTGCTTATCAAAAAGACTAGAGAGGACAGATGTCTTAAAATAATGGATCAAAATAGAATAATTAGATAAAATAGGTTTCCATTGCTGAACGCTCCATCCAATCCAGCATGCAGAAGTAACAGAACATGCTTCCACTAGTATATTATAGCCCTTGCTGGTGCCTGCTTAGTACTTTATGAGGGCCTATACATAGTGTTAGAAGGGAGAAAGAGGGATTGGTGGAATATGTCGTTGTATTGCTTGAGCCTCGTGGGCATATATATAGGAGTACATGATCATCTTGGAGTACAAGGCAAGGCAGGACAAATCCTAGTCTATCTTATGTTTCCTAATGAATCAATATAATCAACACCCCCCCGCAGTCACAACGGTAGCGACGCAGACGGTGAGACTGGAGAAGAATCCGAAGGCAAGCCGACGGACCCCCCCCCCCCCACACACACACACACAATCGTAACGGTCGACGCATCGCGGAGTCGGTGCAGCCGCGGGGACCGCATATCGCGGCACTACGACCCGAAGGGGCGACACACGAGTCGATGCAGCCGCGAAGAGAACCACGGGCGGCGGCGCTGCGGCCCGACGGGGCGACGCAGCGGCAGCCCGATGCTCGATCGGCGGAGAGGCGCGCGGTACTCGATGACAATACGTGCACATGCGGTTGATCAGACCGAACGCACGACGAAGACGAAATAGATCGCGTGCTTTCGAGTGATCAAGTCGATTGCTCGCGGGTCGATGAAGTCGCTGAGTACGGACGGAAGGGAATTGGCGTGGTGCGATGCATGCACACCCGCACGCAAGCACACATGCACATGATGCACAAGTAGAAGACTTGCACACGAGATGTAGCAGCGGTGTGGATGGGCAGCCCTCTGGCACATGAGCGGACGACCACACCACGCGGCAGTCCACTATGCCCGCGCGCGGGACGAGCAGGACGCGCCAGGAGCCGCCACATCAGCCCATGTGACGCCGTTGCATGCGTCAAAGCCGGGTATCCTGCAGCAACTGATCCAGATCTGATCCGTTGTCGGAGTAGAGGCGTGATGCAGATGACAAACGACGGTGAGCGACGCAAACCGATCTTAGATCGGAAAACCAAAAAAGAGACGCCGACCAAAGCGACCGGCGAGAGAGAAAAACCCGGATCAAAGGATCGGAAAAAAGACTCTCTAGGGCAGCCGGTCGACACGACCGGCGGACGAACCCTAGGTACGGGCGGCGCGGCCCCCGGCGACGGTCATGGAGGCCGACCGCCCCGGGGGCGGCGCGCAAGTGCGGAAGCGGCGCGGCTAGGGTTTAGGATCGACTTGCGATAGATACCATGTTAGAAGGGAGAAAGAGGGATTGGTGGAATATGTCATTGTATTGCTTGAGCCTCATGGGCATATATATAGGAGTACATGATCATCTTGGAGTACAAGGCAAGGCAGGACAAATCCTAGTCTATCTTATGTTTCCTAATGAATCAATATACTCAACACATAGATTTTCTACTACGGGAGCCTATACATATATTTTCCATAAGACAGACGAATGTTAAAGAACTTATTGTTGATCAAACAACATTTATTCTGCCATAAGATTACATTTTTGCAGTGCAATGTAACAAATTATGTAACCTGCGTATCTGGACAGATTTCAGTGAACTGAAGTAACACAGAATACATCGAATAGTTGACCACCGAAAGCTTATCTATAGTCATATTTTTCATGGTGCTGCATGATCAGTATAAGTAAATATGTAGCTACTTTGATTATTAACTACTGAAACTATGCAGATTGCAGCAGTTACTGGGCGTCAATTTTCCTTGCAATGGGCATACATAAGACCTCAAAATTCATGATACATACCTGAAACATCAAAGGTGCCTCCTCCCAGGTCAAAAACCAGAATTGTTTCATTGTTCTTTTTTTCAAAACCATATGCCAACGATGCCGCGGTAGGCTCGTTTATGATACGGAGAACATCCAGGCCTGCAATGCGGCCGGCATCTTTTGTAGCCGTCCTCTGGGAGTCATTGAAATAAGCAGGAACCGTGATCACTGCCTTGGTGACTTTGTCATTTAAAAACTTTGACGCATCATCAACCAGCTTTCTCAGGACCTGGATAATAAAGGATGTTCAGAAACACTTGCAAATCTGATAGAAAGGTAACACCTGGAAAGTGAACCGACGACTGATATATACACAGCTAAAAGAATGAGCATATGCACTGCTATTCATCTCTAATAGAACTTCTTGAACAATTTGCAAAATAATAAAGCATCTACATCACTGGGCGGTATCAATTCAGCTGTACTCACGTTTTCCATAGTGACTGTTTACAGTTATGTAGAACAGTTTGTCTAATTCACATCTAGATGTTTTTTAAGGATGTCACATCTAAAGTTTCACAAATAACGCAGCAACAAGGGACCGAAAAAAATAGACAAGTATAGTGGACATGAGGTTAGATGTGACATAACTATGTCACATCTAGATGTGTCCTAGACAGACCCTTATTTATTTACCTGTGCAGAGATCTCCTCCGCGGCGAACTGCTTGCCAATTGCTGGGCAATCGAGCTTGACGTTGCCGTTATCGTCCCGGACAAGGCGGTAGGAAACCTGCTTGGACTCCTCGGCGACCTCGTTCATCTTTCGGCCGATGAACCTCTTGACTGAGAAGAAGGTGTTCTCCGGGTTGACCACCGCCTGCCTCTTGGCGATCTGTCCCACCAGCCGGTCCCCGGCCTTGGTGTAGGCCACGACCGACGGCGTGGTCCGCGCGCCCTCGGCGTTGGTGACGATGGTGGGCTTGCCGCCCTCCATCGCCGCGACCGCTGAGTTGGTGGTCCCGAGGTCGATCCCCACCACCTTCTCGCAGGCGACGCGCAGTGGCCGCCACCGCCGCCCACCACGGCCGTACACCACCGCGGCCGTTCGGAGGTTGACGGAGGGGCGCCGGGCGCCGTGGTGGACGAAGAAGGGGGTCGACGTGGGGAAGGTCGTGGTCGCCATGGCTGAGAGCACGAGCAGTAACCCGGGGGGTAGGGATTGGTGGGGGTGCGAAACCCTACAAGGGGCAGGAAGTTGAAGGAAGGGGCTGGTGGATTCGCGTGGGTTTTGCGGGATTGAGAGAAGAGAAATGGCGAGAGGCCTGGGGAAGGATAAGGAACGGGAGGAAGGTTTTATAGGGTTTTCGATTCGTGTGGGGAAGACGCGCTGGGAGCCAGCCTGTGGCTTTCTTCTGCCCTGCTTTTGGTATTTTCGCGTTCTAGATGTTCCTATTTTGGCGTTCTATAGATGTTTTTGACGCTTCCAGAATTTTAAGGAACCTTCCTAGTCTTATTTTGATGTTTTTATTGCTTGGCGCTGTTATAAACCTTCTCGATAAAATCTGCTTATCACGTCGACTGGAGACATCAGTTCGATTAATACTCCTATGTCCCATGTTATGCCTTCGACGTCCAGTGGTTCTAATCCTATTTGACGGAATGTTTGGAAGCTTGCATTGCCCACTAAAGTAAAAAAAAAAATATTGAAAACAACAATTGCCCACAAAAGACTTTGCTGTTTTTCCAATCTGCATTCCTAGGCACTTTGCCTTTTCCTACTATCCCTCAGCTTGAAATCTACACTGCAGAGGTTAACTGAACTGTATATACAAGCCATGACCAATACATGTTTGGTAGTGCAGTAAATTCGTGCTAGATCTCGACACAAGAAACATGTACAAGGTATTTCCATTGAGCTTGCTGAAGATTCTTGACAGCCAAACCAAAATGGCGTACTGAAGACACAAGAAACATGTGGCAACTTTGATGGGTCATGAGCCTAGACAGAAAACAAAAGTCAAAGGTGTGCCTTGGAGTACCAAAATAAAATATGCAATTACCTGCAACAATGAAGACCCTTCTTAAGAATTGCTCGAACTAAATAGAATCTTCAGGTTGTTTATATCCTTGAGAATTTCCATGTATTCCGAAATCCTATACTGTACATCAGACTCCAGAACTGCAGCACTCAGAAGGAACGCAAATTTGGTTATGATGTAACAGAATCTAGGTGGCTTACATATAGCAAATGCACGCATAAAATAACCAGCTGCCCAACATAAAAAGAGGCAGCATGCTGAAGGTCTAAAATACACATAGTTAAAGGTCCGACCCCAGTCTATTACCATGGAATAAATTTCTTTCACCCCGCAAAAGAAAAGGGTATGACCCCAGAGACAAGACTGCACGCAAGGAGATGCAAGGAAAACAAAACTAAAACAGATAGTAAATATTTTTATTTTCTTCTCTTCGCACACTATGAGCTGAGGACTAATTTTGCAACTACTGACACTAGAAATGCTCATCTAGGCATAGAGATAAAATGCTAATACAGAAATAATAATGTGCGCATTGTTAAGAGTCCTAGTGGCAAAAGGCAACTGTCAAGAGAGTAATTGTTGCTTTCCATGTCAAGTGTAGAATTGAACTTCCAACATTAAACCACTTTTTTAGTGTATAATAAATCAAGTTGCAGATATTGTGAAATAACTTCCGACGCTTAAAAGTGGCAGATGAACAAAAAGTTTTATCAATTGATAAGCAACTGAAGACCACAATTGAACGAAATGAAAAGAAGCAACCAAAATTTGTGTAGAATGTAGAGAACTTCAACATCACCAAATAACTTAAGGCACCGTTTGGATGTAGACATTCGGGCCAGGAATTGGTAATTGGCATTTGGCTAGCCCGAATGCCGCTGTTTGGGTGGCCAGGACATTCGTGCAAGGAATTGTCGCAGGATATCGTAGCCTTCTCTGTAACACTGGTGCGGCCCCTCCCCGAATTTGAAGCCCTGGTGCTCTGTATTCAGTAGAATCGTCTCTTCCTTGCCCTTTCACTCTTTCCCACACGGGAAAAAAAACAGGTTACGCGGGAGGACGGGACACCGAGGGAGAAGATGCTCCAAGCGGCGGAGCTCAACGGCAGCACAGCTCAGTGCTCCTCCTCTTCTCTTCTATCCGGCAATCCTCCGGCCATCTCCACCGGCTGGAGCTCCAATTTCCTGGGCATCCAGCGACTGGGCCAACGAGCACGCACCGCGGCGGGGCTAGCCTGGTGATGTGTGTGTGTGTGCTGTCGCGTGGCTGTGTGCGTGCGTTGCTCTGTGGGGGCGTATGATTGTAGATTCAATATTTGACCATCCAAACAGGTAGTGGAATCGGTGCTCCTCATAGATTCCAAGTGCTAAATACATGAGCATCCAAACATTAAAATTAGCATTGACGTTCAATATCTTGGGATTTTTGGCATTTGAGCAAATTCAATGCCAAGCCATTGAATGTCTACATCCATACGGAGCCTAACTGAAACCAGTAAAATGATAACTGATAGAACCTAATCTTCAGCTGAAATAACATAGAATGCACTTATCACTTACCTGAATTTTCCACATTTACCTCCTCAAGAATCTCAGCAATGTATTCCTTTAATGAACTTTGTATGGCGTTGATCTTCATCCTCAAGTTCTCACTCTCATTCTCTAGTGAATCTCTTTCCTTTAGTAGGAGAAGCAAATCCTCATTTGAACCTCCAAGCATGTTAACTTGGAAGTCTCTAGATTCCGCGATGAACCTTTCCCTACAAAGAATATTAATAGTCAGAGACGACACTTATCCCTGATTTATTGTTCCACATGCTTCTCGCTTGAAGCAAAAGAGTGCAAGAAACATATCTGAGTCAGGAGCCGCATTTTAGCTCCCATGAAAGGAGATAGTACGAAAAGTTCAGATTGTCATAGAATACGTAAAAAATTATACCTGCAAATGTTACGAGTCCTTTGTATGCTTACAACTTTCAATAAATTTGGTGATCCAGAAGCCATTTTTTTACAACAAACTTTATTTTTTTTGCACAGGGCGCAAAAATGTTCTTTCCATGATAATTTACTAGTGTAGAAAGGACATTTCTCAGAATTTTTTTACACACACGGATTGTTTTATTTTTCACCCTGGAGGACATGGAAATTTCAGCTTCTGCATTTGAGTTTCTGTAATAACTATGTTTAGTGAGATTTCTGAGCTGCGAGCCATGAAAGGTAAAGACAGGGGACGGGGACAGCGAAGCAGTCGCTGCTTTCTATGGCAAATAGCAAAGAGGAGAAAGTTTTCACTGGTTCAACACTACCTATTTTGCTGAAACGCAGGGCAAAATAGGAATAAGGATGTTGAGCAAAGTAAAGAAAGTCTCATCCACCAGCACAAACAGATGGTCAGGTGCCTCCCAGCAAGATCGGATGGCCCATAAACATCGGCGGGGAGAGCAAGGCGGGTAGATAGCCCGTATGATATCTTAACTTATGTCACTACATTAGGGGCATAACTAAATACTTGAACTCTAGCAGACATGCTGAAGATTTACAGAAAGTTCCCAACATAAAGGTAAAATGAATCCAAATAGTCATATCACCGACTATAATAATTATTATTATTGAGGAAACACTGCAGGCGGGGGTGAGGGGTGTTCTGCCACTGACTATAATATTCGGATCATATTTTTTTCATATAAGTGTGTTGGGGTTAATAGCCGTGTAATATCCCCATTGTATAAGGGGTTTTGCACAGTTACCACAACTGTACATGTGTATATATCAGCCTATGTCCTCATGGAAATACAAGTTCATATTTCCTCACAAAGTGCACTTAAGAATATTTTATATGATTTATGGATCAAATGTAAACCATACATTTTATCGTAGAATAGTTTCCTAATTGCATTCAGAGTAGCTTTCCGGAATTCCAAATTGCCCTCCATCGCTTTAAGTGAATCTGTTCCAGCAGCTGCTTAAAAAGTTAAAGCAGATTAGGTAGTCCACACACAACATTAGAATCATATGGCCTTGATATGCAACAGAAAACATATACATATGCTACATATCTTGAACAGATAATAAACTTTAAAATAGTGCTGTTATCTGTTGTTAAGAACCATGTATAACATGACACAATTGTTAGTAGAAGGGACTGATTTGCACCCCAACAGTCAGCTCTCGGCTGCTATAAAATCTCTGCAGTTTCATATATGGAAGCATAGAAAGACTCCTCTAAAAACTACTTCATTTGCTTAACCTTATCACTTTCATATGTGCTTGTGCAAGATAACAAAGAGACAAATTAACTAATATGATATATCTTACCTGGTTGAAAAATATGAAATAACTATCCATTATTTGATAGATCCAAAAATAATTGCCATTCATTTGTTCCAGTCATTTTCAAGACCATACATGAATTCCATAGTTACTATTGCTATCAGAATCAGTTAACAGAAAACGAAAATGTAGAAGGTTATTTCATAATTACGTGCAACAACTGGCAAAAAAGAATGAATGAAACAAATAGCTCTAATGCTGTTGGTTAAGAAAAGATTATCCAGAACCAGAAAAAAGGCCCCATGAGCTAAGGTCAAGCTAGGGTAACACCTTCTCGGAAAGGCACACAGGTACGATGATTGCGGAAGAGCACAGAAAATGCTGCCACGGACGACTCCAGATGATATTGACACCCGACCTATGCAAACTGTAGGAAAGAGTTGGGTGGCATCGTGGGTGGCGGCGTTAGAGAAAAGCGCAAGGACACTATAGAAGAAGAGCCCCGGGCAATGCGTGGGGCAGCGTCCTCATGGGAATGCGCGACCATAGATGAGCCCCGGGCAGTGTTCAGGTCGAGACTAGGGAACTGCATTGAGGTTTAGTGCAGGAGATATCGCTGAGGCCAAGTTCTGAGTCCGCACACATCAACACTTGACACTAAGTTGGCGTGCAAGTCAGTGCTAGAAGGTAAGTCCGCCCGTAGACTCATTGGGTCCTTCTCTCCGATTTCTTAGGTGAAATGACTTCTCACCCAAGTACTCAAAGACTTTGCCCAACAGTTGTAGATATGAATCTAGACAGTAAACCTGTGGCAGGCCATAAAGAAATTATGGTAATCTTCTCCACCTTCAAAGAATCTTAAGAACCGAGGAAGCATATTGAGGTCCATGACATGATGGCGCGCGAATCTTGACAGCACGCCGGCAGGATGAGCGGATGGCATGTGAAGCTTGACAGGATGCACAGGTCGATGACATGAGGAGCTCAGTGGCATGACCGAACGAGGAGCTCGATGGCAATGCCATGGGGCGAGCTTGATGGCGTGTGGAGGCCGACAGCATGACAGACCTTGGAAGGAAAGTGTGGTTGATGGCATTTTAGCTCACAGCACAGCATAGCGGGATACCTTGTCAGCACGAAAATTGTGACCAGTATGGACTTAGCAGTGGAGGAGAGCATGGAAACAGGGTAGCCTAAGGAACCCACCTCCAAGAAAATAACAATTTGAAAGAAAAGATAAAGTAACTACCCCCTGCAGTTCCCTAACTGGTCATTTTGGACATTGACACAGTTTCTACAACAAAACTTTGACCACCAAATTTTATAGCAATACATTCATAACATTCGACAAAATCATGTATGTGTTTTATGAGGAGAACTTACGCACATGATTTTCAAGTATCTAATCTAAATATTTTCAAAGGCATTAGTACTCAAAGTTCTCAAAGGTTGAAGCAGTCTGTGTACAAAGGACCACTTAAATGAGGGTGGAAATTACTAAGGAGCACAACTCCTGAATCTAAGTAATAGACGAAAGGGTTATTTCTTTAGCTGATAAAATCAAGCATTGCTGGTGCCAAAATACAGTGGTTCTTGTGCTACAGTACCGCACGTGAATAGCAGCATCCTTCTATCCTGCATTGCTATAGAATCTTTGGCAATAACACATGGATATTTTGTTCTTGGTACATATAAATACCACTACATCTAAGTGACTTCTACCAGCAAAGTCAATCATCATATAGTAATTGCATGATTAAGGCAATAGTTACCTTCCACTTGCATAAGCCCATCAAGTTCAAACTCAGCAACCGATACTCCTTTCATTAGCTCAGACTCCTTCACGAGATAGTCCTTTTCAGTTTCAGAATGCTTCACTATTTCTGACTCTGTTTCCCTGGTCCTTTGTATATTCTGTTCAATCTCTTCATTGACCTAATTAAGGGAATGATCGAGAAAAGAAGAGCATAGTTAGCCTCATAAGATGTATAACGTTGAAATTCCACATGCTAATAACATCTAATGAGTATATAGAAAATTCATTATTCGCATCCAGATTCAAATAGCCACATTGCCAGAGATACACATCTATACTCCTATATAGTGTATCAATGTGAACAATAATAGGTACACCCTATACTGTCCCCAACACATTCTGCATGACTTGCATGCCATTGATTCAATATATCGGACGGTGAGAAATGCTCTGGACACTTCAACAATGTGACCGTACAGCCGCAAATCCCTGCATTCTGGGCCGTTGATTGGTCGAATCGGACAGCTACTGTTCTCCATATGTGGTGGACCAAGTTCCAGAAATTTCAAGCACAGGCTGGCAGCCTCCTGACACAGTTCACACGGTGATGACTCCCAGTGTGTGTGTGTGTGTGTGTGTGTGTGTGTGTGTGTGTGTGAGAGAGAGAGAGAGAGAGAGAGAGAAGGGGAGGCACGATTAGATTTAACGTGGACACACAAGGGTGCAGAGCAAGCAACAGGATAAGTTTGATAGAATAGAGGTACTAACATTAGTATGAATGTCAGAAAGAGAGTACAGTATGTGCCCATGCCCATACACAACAAACTGAATGTTGTTGTATGTGTAATAATATAATAAAGTAATAATGTTGCAATTGCTGAAAATCCGTTTTACACATAAAAAATGGTCGGTCATATAGGTTTGAACTTGATTGTACTATTTGAAATATGTGCAGATACATTGTATAATTCTTCAAAATAAATATTTATCATTTTAACCACTTTTGGTATGAAGAACATCTAATTGATAATTATAAATTATGTTTAAAATTAAGTGCATGGAAGAATATAGCGGGGTATATTATTTTTGTCAATATGTTGTTATATACACACACAACATATTTGAAAAATAATATACACCTGGCACTCATGCATCTTGCAAAGGAAAGTATGATGCCTAACATTACCACCTCTATTCCAAATATAGAGTGTGCAAGTTTGACCAATGATCTTACACATGGACTAGTTCGCGAAGAAGTGATACCAATGATAAATCTTACAAGTACGAACCCAACGACACCAGTTTTTTACCAATTTAATTCAATTAAAAAAGGTTTTTTATCACACAAAGTTGTATGGAAAAGGAATGCAACATTGTGCATGCAAAAAAAATCATGGTGTACACTGCCATCTGAGTTCAAGTCCTGAATTTGGATTCAAATTAATCCAATAAAAATCTGATGTTACAGGTCTCCGCAAAATCGTAAGACCATGTATGGGGGTTGACGCCTGCCCAGTGCCGGAAGGTCAAGGAAGTAGGTGAACTGATGACAGGGAAGCGTAAGACTATGACGGTCCTAAGGTAGTGAAATTCCTTTCTGGGTAAGTTCCGACCCACACGAAAGGCATAACGATCTGGGCACCGTCTCGGAGAGAGGCTCGGTCAAATAGACATGTTTGTGAAGATGTGACTACCTGCACCTGGATAGAAAGACCCTATGAAGCTTTAGAGCAACTCTAGCAGACCCCGCATCCCGCCCCGACCCGTAAAATAACCGCCAAAATGCAGGTCGGGGCGGAAAAACCAGCACGATCAGACCCCGCATCCCGCCCCGGCCCGTAAAAATTTTTGGGGGGCACGGCAAAATCCCGACCCCAACCCGCGAAAACGCGGGTTTTCCCCTCGCGGCTGCGGTGCCCTGCATATAAGCGGAAGCGGTTGGTGGGGGGACATTTCATCCCGCGCTTTCCCCCACCAACCACCTCTCCTCTCCCCCCTCGCGCCGCCGCCGGCCGCCGCCCAAGATTCCGGCGAAAGCAGCCGGCAGGAGCACGCCGAAAGGCCGCCACGCGCACGAGGCCTCCCCTCCCTTCCCCCCTGCGTCGGCGGGCCGCCGGATTTGCGGATCTGCGACACTTCATCGCGGGCCGCCGGATTTGCCTTTTTCCGGCCTTTCCTGCGTTGCTTCGGTGGAAGGCAAAGTAGGCCCCCTTCGGGTGGGGGGGGTATCATTTCCAGGTTTTGAAAAAAAAATTGGATTTGTTATTTTCTCACAGACTCGCGAATGAGTTGTGACTTCCACAAAACTAGGAAACTATAAACAAACTTGATTCATTCATATGTGAGATTTATTTTTGGATTTTTGGATGAGTGAAATTTAATTTTTCGAGAACAGAGCAAATGCACTCGAGCATTTGGTGAAGGACGAGGCAGCCCAGGCTTTCAAGGAAGCAAATGCACTCGAGCATTTGGTGATACCTAGAGAGAGTGTTGTCCCTCAACATAAGCTTGTGGTGGCTGACTTCCTCTTTCGGATTCGTGTCCAGTGGGATAAGCGCGCCAAGGTCGCTAGAACGAAGTGGTGGAAGCTCAAGGGGAAGGCAGCTCAGGCTTTCAAGGAGAGGGTCGTTAAGCTGGGCCCTTCGGAGGAAGTAGGTGATGCAAACAATATGTGGATGAAGATGGCGACTTGCATTCGTAAGGTGGCTTCAGAGGATTTTGAAGTGACCAGGGTAAGTAGAAGTGAAGGTAAAGATAGCTGGTAGTGGAACGATGATGTCCAGAAGGCTATTAAGAAGAAGACTGTTTCAGACGCCTACACCTAGATAGGAGTGCAAACAACATAAAGGATTACAAGGTGGCAAAGGCCGCAAAGCAAGCTGTGAGTGAAGCGAGGGGTAGGGCGTATGAGGACCTCTACCAACGGTTAGACACAAAGGAAGGCGAAAGGGACATCTATAAGATGGCCAGGATCCGAGAGAGGAAAGCGAGGGATGTCAACCAAGTCAAATGCAGACGAAGCAGATCAACTCCTGGTGAAGGACGAGAAGATTAAGCATAAGATGGCGGGAGTACTTCGACAAGTTCTTCAATGGAGAGAATGAGAGCTCTACCATTGAGTTGGACGGCTCCTTTGATGATACCAGCAGCGTTTTGTGCGACGAATCCAAGAGTCTGAGGTCGGGGAGGCTTTAAAAAGGATGAAAGGAAAGGCAAGGCGATGGGCCTTGATTGTATCCCCATTGAGGTGTGGAGAGGCCTCGGAGACATAGCGATAGTATGGCTAACTAAGCTTTTCAACCTCATTTTTCAGGCAAACAAGATCCTTGAAGAAGGGAGGCGGAGTATATTAGTACCAATCTTCAAGAGCAAGGGGGGTGTTCAAAGTTGTACTAATTACCACGGAATTAAGCAGATGAGGCATACAATGAAGCTATCAGAGAGAGAGTCATTGATCACCGCTTAAGAAGAATGACAAGCATGACCAAAAATCAGTTTGGTTTCATGCCTGGGAGGTCGACCATGGAAGCCATTTTCTTGGTACAACAACTTATGAAGAGGTATAGGGAGCAAAAAGACCTCATATGTTGTTCATTGACTTGGAGAAGGCCTACGATAAGATACCTCGCAATGTCATGTGATGGGTTTTGGAGAAACACAAAGTACATTACCCTCATCAAGGACATGTACGATAATGTTGTGACAAGTGTTCGAACCAGTGATGGCGGCACTTTTTGACGCTGCTACGGCGGGCAAAAGCCGGCCTGAACAATTTTCATTTTTTAAACCAAGGTCGAGATACAAACACAACGGCTACAACAACAAGTAGCACCCAACACACAAAGAAAGGAACAGGGAACATTAGAAGAAGAACCAGAAGCAAAGCTACGACAACAGCTGACACCAAGAACTTAGCACCCATCCTCAATGGGAAGACCGAGAAAGAGTGGGGACTAGCATTGTTGGATCAGACGAAGGGAGATCCGACACCGAGAAGACGTTGAGAAGAAGTCGCCTGTTGCTCTGCGATCACTTAGCACCTTGAAGAACTAGGAGAGTCACAACCACCGCCGAAGAGTTTCGCACTGCCTAGCCACGACGCGACAGAGAGAGCCGCTGACCGTGCCGAAGGGCAATGTTCCACCAAGACAGCCCTGCACCTCCTCTGGGCCACACCACGGCCTCCATCACAAATAGAGAGAACCAGAACACTATGCGAGGCAACAAAACCTCAGGCGTCGTCGAAGGGTACCAAAACTCCGAGTCATCACCGCCGCCATGAGCACCCAAGAGAGAGGTCGACCAACAGCACCAGGATGACCAAGGTAAAGGCCGCCATCACATCTCACTTCCACCACCGCCACCAAACAGTCCAACAAGCCAACCACGCTCCAACCGAGACACCAAGCAACCCACGACGGATCCATGGCTCCAAGACTATGCCCCCAAGGGGGAAACGACATCTTCGATGTCGTCATCGTCCAATCCATGGAAGGATTTTAGGCTTTCGCCTAGAGCACACCAGGAACAGGCTATGCAGCTTCACAATGACGCCTTCAAGAAGGGAAGCGGCACCCGAGGGCGCCGCCATCATCGCTGCCGACAAGGTCAACAGTAGGCTTTCGTCCGAAGCATCGCATCCCGGATCTCACCGTCGCACGCAAGCCGCCGAGTCCGGCAAGCACATGAGCGCGAGACCTTAGCTCCCCCAACCAGACCACGGAAAGCGTCCCCGCCGGGTCCAAAAGGAGGCCCCCCACAGACACCCTTGCTCACCTTGAGCACTGACGCTGACGGAGGGAGGATCAGTCCAGGCCACAACACCAGCACCACCACGGTCCTCCACCCACACCATCCCTTGTGATCCAAGCCGCTGACACAAGAGGGGAGAACCAGGAACCAGATCGGTGTCCCCCTCAGCTGTCAGCCGGAGCAGAGACCACCTCCGCCGCAGACCATCCCGCTCACCCTCCCTGCCGGCCTGCGACCTCCACCACCGGCCCGCTATAGGCCCTCAAGCCACTGCACAAGCAGCCGACGACCGAGGCCACACTCCGGGACGCCAGATCTGGGCGTGGAACACCAGCCGCCGGAGGCACGACCGCCTGAGAAAGGGCGCATCCCCTCGGGGCAAGACACGCGCAGCCAGCCCGAGTCTGCCGCCCTCCACCCCCCTCGGCGGTGACCCGCGCCGCAGCGCACCACCGCACCGCCGCCACATCGCCACACACGCGCCCGAGGCACCGCATCCTACCACCTCGCGCCAGCCGGAGAGTTGCCCCGCCGCTGCCTTCCCTGGATCCAGGCGAGCTTTACCGTCCGGAGCCTCTGGCGGCGGCGAGACAAGGAGGGGGCTGGGGGGAAGGAGGAGGCGCTAGGTTTTCCGCCCCCGAGTCGCCAGGGAGGGCGACGCGGGGAGGATGGCGACACTGATGACTTCCCAATTAAAATAGGACTGCACCAAGGGTCAACTTTGAGCCCTTATCTTTTTGCTTTGGTGATCGATGAGGTCACAAGGGATATACAAGGAGATAGCCCATGGTGTATGCTCTTTGCGGATGATGTGGTGTTAGTCGATGATAGTTGGACGGGGGTTAATTGAAAGTACAGCTATGGAGACAAACTTTGGAATCGAAAGGTTTTAGGCTTAGTACAACTGAAATTGAGTACATGTGGTGCGGTTTCAGTACTACTAGGCACGAGGAGGAGGAGGTTAGCCTTGATGCGCAGGTGGTAGCTCAAATGATATTTGGGGTCAATGCTGCAGAAGGATGATGATGTCGATGAAGATGTGAGACATCGAATCAAAAGCCGGATGGATGAACTGGCGCCAAGCTTCTGGTGTTCTCTATGACAAGAGAGTGCCACAAAAGCTAAAAGGCAGGTTCTATAGGACAACAATTCGATCCGCAATGTTGTATGACGTTGAGTGTTAGCCGACTAAAAGGCGACATGTTCAACAGTTAGGTGTAGCAGAGATGTGCATGTTGAGATGGATCTGTGGTCAAACAAGAATTGATCAGGTCTGAAATGATGATATACATGATATACATGAGAGAGTTGGGGTAGCGCCAAGTGAAGAGAAGCTTGTCCAACATCGTCTAAGATGATTTGGGCAGATATAGTGCAGGCCTCTAGAACCTCCAGTGCATAGCGGACAATTAAAGTGTGCTGATAATGTCAAAAGTGGTCGAGGTAGACCAAATTTGACATGGGAGGAGTCTGTAAAGAGAGATCTGAAGGAGTGGGAGGAGTTTGTAAACAGAGATCTGAAGAACTGGGATATGACCAAAGAACTGACCATGGAGAGGGGTGCGTGGAAGTTAGCTATCCACATGCCAGAACCATGAGTTAGTTTTGAGATCTTATGGTTTCAGCTCTAGCCTACCCCAACTTGTTTGGGACAAAAGGCTTAGTTGTTGTTGTTGTTGGAGAAAATGCACTCGAGCGCACATAGAGTTTTCTGGTCTAGGGACCGTTGCATTTTTCCAAAAGAAAAAATGGAGGCATATCAATCTGAAGTTCTCAACATGCAAGGCGGGTACCACGTACTACTATGTTTAAGAGAAACAATACCAGAGGTACCACATCAATCGCAATTGCAGCACATAAGTCCCACCTTCTCGTTTTGTATATCAAACTTCAAATAATTTATTATAAATCCATATACGTCCAATAATTTTACATCGTGTTCACTTAACAGCCAGGACCAGGCATTCCTTCTACAAGATAATACTTATTAAATTATTTGTTGTAATGAGATGTGCTCTCATACATAGACCAATAACTAGAAAGTTAGCGGCAACTGTTAAGATATTCCTATCAACCAACTATCCCAAAAGACCAATCTGATAGGAAGAGTAGACATAATATACCTACCCCCCCCCCCTTCCCCTTCACATCCGATGTGGATATGAAATGATCAACACCTCCTCCCTGTTAGGAATAAGCAACTTGTATTCCCATGAGGCCATAGGCCGATATATATACATGTACAAGTGTGGAACATATGCAGGAAACCCCTTATACAACGGGATAAATACAAAGGGGTACATGACTTATATTATAACTCTAACACCCCCCCTCAAACTCATGGTGGATGAACACTGAGTTTGGAGAGAGAAAAGCCATGTTGTGCTCTAGTCTGGGCCTTCGTCAGGAAATCCGCCAACTGTAACTCGGAAGGCACATACTAAAGAGCAATAACCTGATCCTGCACACCAGCGCGCACATAGAAAGCATCAACACCAATATGCTTGGTGAGCTCATGCTTCACAGGATCGCGCGCAATGCTAATAGCACCTGTACTGTCAGATAAGAGCAGAGTCGGTGTAGTGACAGAAACACCAAAATCCTGAAGTAACCACCGTAACCAAGTCACCTCTGCCGTCAAAAGAGCCATGGCTCGCAACTCAGCCTCAGCACTCGAACGGGAAACTGCAATCTGTTTCTTCGTCTTCCAGGCAATGAGAGAACCGCCAAGAAAAACACAGTAAGCAGAAAGTGAACGGCGATCAGAAGGATCACTAGCCCACGTAGCATCCGAATAGGCCTGAAGCTGTAAAGAACTGGAGCTAGGAAAGAATAGACGGTGAGAGATCGTGCCCCGAAGATAGCGGAGAACACGAAGGAGATGACTATAGTGAACCGATGTGGGAGCAGAGACAAACTGACTCAGAATATGAACCGGATAAGAGATGTCCGGACGAGTGACAGCTAGATAGACAAGACTGCCAACGAGATGACGATAACGCGTCGGGTCAGGGAGAGGATCACCATCAGTAGCACGGAGGTGAACATTGAGCTCCATAGGAGTCTCAACAATGCGCTCGTCAGTAAGAGCAGCACGAGCAAGAAGATCCTGGATATACTTTTCCTGAGATATAAAAAAGCCATCAGAGGTAGAAGAGACTTCAATCCCAAGAAAGTAGCGAAGAGGTCCAAGATCAGACATAAGAAACTGCTCACTAAGACGGGCCTTTACAAAGGCAATATACTCGGGGTCATCCCCAGTGATGATCATGTCATCAACATAGAGAAGAAGAAGAGTCCGACCACGAGGAGAAAGGTGAATAAACAATGCTGGATCATGAGCACTTGCTGAAAAACCAGCAGTAGTGACCACAGAGGTAAAACGCTCAAACCAGGCGCGAGGGGCTTGCTTAAGGCCATAGAGAGAGCGATGAAGACGACATACCATGCCATCAGGAACAGAATACCCAGGTGGTGGCTGCATGTACACCTCCTCACGCAGCTCACCATTAAGAAAGGCATTCTTAACATCAAGATGAGATATAGACCAGTGGCGTGCAGAGGCAACGGCAAGAAGTGTACGAACAGTGGTCATATGGGCCACAGGAGCAAAAGTCTCGTCATAATCACGACCATGCTCCTGCTGAAAACCACGAGCCACAAGACGAGCTTTGTGACGCTCAAGAGAACCATCGGAGCGAGTCTTAATCTTGTAGACCCACTTACAAGTGATGGGACGGACTCCGGGAGGAAGAGAAACAAGATCCCAGGTACCAGTGCGTTCAAGAGCAGCAATCTCCTCTGCCATCGCAAACTGCCATTCAGGATGAACAACAGCCTGACGGTAAGAAGTCGGCTCAAGAACAGCAGCACCAGCGGTGGGAAATCCAAAGCGATCAACAGGCGGACGAGGACGAGAACGCAAGCCATAAGTAGGCTGAGAGGAAGAGGACGACTCATCCAATGAAGCATCCACAGGTCGTGAACGACGAGTGTAATGCTGAGGAAAAGATGGAACAATAGAAGGAGGAATCGCCAAGGTAGAATTGGGGGGTGGCGACGAAGAAGTCACCGGAGATGAAGGTGTAGAATCCGGTGACATGCTAGGCGAGGAGACCGGAAAAGATGGTGGCTGCAAATCGACTAGAGGTGGAGAAGCAGAGGGAGTGGAACGAATAGGCACATGCGCGACGGGGGTGATAGGTGAGTCAGGAAAAGTGAGGAAAGAGATATCCTCCACTGAAAAAATCGAGGAAGATGGGCGTGGGTAGAAAGGACGAGACTCATCAAAAGTCACGTCTCGAGAGATACGCATCCGACGACCGATAGGATCCCAACAACGATAGCCCTTATGCTCATCACTGTAGCCTAAGAAGACACACTCAACAGACTGAGCGGTCAGTTTGGTGCGTTCGCGAGGGGCAAGAAGAACATAGCAAACACAACCAAACAAGCGAAGCATCGAATAATCGGGAGAACGATCAAAAAGACGCTCAAAAGGAACGCCACCCTGCAAAGCTGCGGACGGCTGAAGGTTGATGAGATAGGCGGAAGTGGAGATAGCCTCGGCCCAAAAATGAGGCGGAAGAGAGGCGGCGATCATCATCGCACGAGCCGTCTCAAGAAGGTGACGATGCTTGCGCTCAGACACGCCATTCTGAGCATGAGCACCAGGACAAGAGAACTGGGCAAGAGTACCCTGCTCAGCAAGGACACCACGCAACATCTTAGAGATATACTCGCCAGCGGAGTCAGCACGAAAAACACGAATGGGTGAAGAGAACTGAGTATGAACCATGGCAGCAAAACGCTTATAAATAGACAACACCTCACTACGAGAAGTCATGAAATAAAGCCATGTGTAACGAGAGAAATCATCTATGAAAATAATATAGTATTTATGACCACCTTTCGAAGCGAAAGGAGCCGGACCCCATACATCAGAATGGACTAAATCGAAAGGACGCTTAGACACTGACTCACTATGTAAATATGGTAACTGAATCTGCTTGCCAAGACGACAACCCTGACACTCTAAAGAGACATCTCCTGAGACAGACCCCAGAAGACCTCGACGAACTAAAGACGATAACCGAGAACCACACAGATGACCAAGTCGATGATGCCACTGCTTGAAGGAACCAGTAACAGAGGCGACAGAAGCGTAGGGACTGGCGATGGTGGTGGCAGCGGAAGGAACATGAAGCCAGTCCAACTCCCAAAGACCCTGAGAATCACGGCGGCGAGGGCCAGCCCCAACCAGAGTGTGCGTGCGACGGTCCTGGACAGAACAAGAGTCAATGTCAAGGATGACACGACAACCAGAATCAGTAAGTTGACCAGCAGAAAACAGATTCATGGTAAGTCGAGGAACATGAGCAACATCAGGAACAGAATAAGGAGTAGAAAGATTGCCTCTACTAGCAACAGAAAGTGGAGTACCATCAGCAGTGAAGACATGAACAGGAGAATCCAGCGATCGAAGAGAGGACAAAGCAGAAGAATGAGAAGACATATGAAAAGAAGCTCCAGAGTCCAGAACCCATGGGGATGTACCTGACTGTGTAGAGGGCGGTTGCTCAGTGCGGGAAGCATCAGTCACAGAACCAGCAGTACCCGTCGAGGAAGAACCTGAAGCCGCGAGCAGACGCTTAAGTCTCAGAATATCCTGCTCAGTCAAAGCAATGGCTGAAGCTGTCGAGGGAGATGACGAAGTCCCTGAGGAGGATGATCGCGCCTTGCGCAGGTGTTTCCGCTTTGTGTAGCACTGGGACTCAATATGACCATCATTGTTGCAGTAGTCACAATGTGGACGGGGGCGACCTGAGCCTCCAGAAGGAGTGGGCAAGAGCGGCGGAGCACTCGAGCGAGAATGGGTCGATGCAGCAGGTGGAGTGGAAGAAGCCCGAGTAGCGAGCACAGAGGGAACCTCCAGCAAACCAGCACCACGTAAGCGAGTCCAGGACCTGCGGGAAGGGAGCGATCGGGGCCTGCGGGACGAGATCGATCGGGGCCGGCTGGAGCAGGGATTCGATCGGGAGGAATCGATCGGAGACCTGCAGGACGAGATCGAAGCCGGCGAGACCTGCGAGACGAGATCGAGCGGGGACGCCGATCGGGATGTAGAGACGGATCAAACGCACGAGTTGCAGCGTGCAAAAAATTGACCTAGTTCTAATACCATGTTAGGAATAAGCAACTTGTATTCCCATGAGGCCATAGGCCGATATATATACATGTACAGGTGTGGAACATATGCAGGAAACCCCTTATACAACGGGATAAATACAAAAGGGTACATGACTTATATTATAACTCTAACACTCCCCATGCCGGACGCGGTGTGGATAAATGATTGGGGAAAGGCAGGACCGAGACTTGAACCCAAAACCTCAAGTTTGATAGCATGTCAAGATATTCCTATCAACCAACTATCCCAAACGATCAATCTGATAGGAAGAAGAGATATAATATACTCCCTCTATAAAGAAACAGAAGAGATCTAAACACTCTTATATTTCTTTACAGAGGGGGTACTTAAACAGCAACAAGTCATATGTTCTGTTTGGGCAACTATTTCATGAATACATGTAACCAACATATTAGTCGACCCCATAAATTCATATTCCTAGGATGTTTTCTTGTAAGCACAAAACATACCAATAGAGGGGGGGGGGGAGGGATAAGAGCCTTGGCAATACCATAATGATAATTATGATACTGCAAACCTTATAATAAGTTATAAAAAAAATTGATATCAAGCAAAAGTACATTAGGTCAGCCAAAACGCAAACTTCACAAAGACAATAAAATGACACAATAGCAGGTAGAATGACTGAATTTTCATCCGCCCTCAAATGCTAGAATAACACAAACTACTTGTCATGTTTTCTTCAACGAGCTAACGTAAGACAGAGTAGACTCAAATTCTCACAAAAAGTCGAGTAACAGAGAATGACCAGAGAATAGACACAGAGAGAAGAAAACAAAGTGGGATGAGTTGGCCATGGCGGCCGCCAGAGCTTCGAGCCGGCGGCGGCCGCTGGGGCTCTTCTCTCACGCGTCTAATCGGCCCGCGCCGCCAACTCTAGTGTCCCGTCAATCCATTCGTCATCTCATACTTGCCGGCGACAAATCAATAAACTGGGCGTAGAAGTATCTAGACAGCTGCAAAAAAAAATGAAAGCAGCAAGAGAGCTCGGTGGATTGTGGACCTTGTCAAGCATGTCCTTGAGGGAGGAGATGTGGCGGAGGATGGCGCCTGAGTCCTCCGCCATCGGGGAACCGGCGGCGCGAGCAGAATCGTCCCCTTTTTTTTCCTAGAGCGAAAGGGGGACTTGGAAGGACTTTTATTTCGCCCCGCTTTATATAGTACTCAATCCGTTCCTTTATAAAGTGTATTTGTTTTTTTAATAAATTCTAGAATGTAAAGTGTATTAGTTCTAATTCCTCGTAATGCCCTTGTTAGCCCTCCGGAAAAAGAAACTATATTTTTATCCTGTGTATCTCTTGTAGCAAAAGAAGGAAAATATCTCTGTGTCGATTGCACATATCTATTACTTTCCTGGACTATCTGATTTACTTGTCACTAACCAACAAATTCTTAATATGTCTATAATTATGTGACTTGGTCACCGTGCCAATTTTCCTTATGTAATTCTAGATTTTGACATTTTACTTTGACCATTCTTAACTTTTGACAATTATCACAATTGCCATTCTGTGTCAAAAGCAAAATAATTTTATTTTATTTTTGCCACTCTTAGCTTTTGAAATGTATCACAATTGTCACTCTGAATATTTTGCTTTTGCCAAGGGAGCGGCAATTGTGATAATTGTCAAAAACTAAGAGTGACAAAAGCGAAATGTCAAAATTTAGAGTGGCATAAGAAAAATTGGCAAAATATAGAGTGGCAAAAACAAAATTTTCCCCTTACGTAAAGGCACGGAGGAAGTATAAAGAGCTAGCGTGTTGTCGTTTGTATCGGGAGCTTGGCAAGATACATAGGTGCCAAGGAGCTACAACAACTACAGCAACACACTGAAAGACTCGGCGTCGACTACAAGATAAGATAGAAAACATCACTATGGAGCCGTCGACGCTCTTCCGATGAGAAACCGAGAAGAGGTAAAGTTCAGAATCGACGAGCCCGTGCGCTCCAAGACGGTGCCTTCAGGAAGGGCACGACACTGCTGAGCTGTCACCGCCCGATCCAAGGATCATATTTTCATCCGGAGCAAGACGAAGGGTGGGAGCAACCATAAAAGAGACTTCAGGAAGATGACTATGCCCACGGGTGCCGCCTTCGTCAGTCTGGCTTAGACCAGACAGGGTTTTCACCCTGCTAAGCATGCTCCTCCTTTGACATCGGTACAGTTAGACACATGAGCCCTAGCCGAACACCGTTGTAGACTGTCGAAATGACAGCCACCACGCCGCCCAGGCGGCCATGGACTCAGCCCACGAGCACCAAGGCTCCCACCACCCAAGTCGCCGCCCAGGAAACAAGATGCCCCGAAGGTCCTCCATGGATGTGTGATGAACCGACTGGCAAGCTCCGACCATCGATAGAGCTGCCAGCGACCGGAACGACCAAATCGATCAAGGAACAACCAGGTCGGGGAAGAGGCAAGGCGGGAGCGGACTACGTCGATGCCCGGCACCCCTACTGGTGACAGGTGGCCCGACTCCATCGGCGCCACCCATTCCTCCCACCACCTCTCTAAACATCACGCTTGATGCCCAATGAGGGCTCCCTACCTGGATCTGCACCTGGGTCAAATCGGCCACCCGCTCGATGGCGCGAGGAGCCGGACCGGCCACCACCAACAACCATGGGAGAGATCCAGGAGCATCCACAAGAACCGCAAGCAAACGAGCCGACGTTAGAGGCCTCCCGGCCGCTGCTGCGCCACGACCCGCACACCACCTTGAGCCGCCACCACGCCAACACACCACACCACCGTGAACCGACCCAGACCACCTCCATGGATTCCCCACCACGCCGTGGCAACCAAATCCACCGAGGGACCACCTCACCATCGGCAACCGCCATACCGGCAGCAGCTAGTCGCGTGCCACTGCGGTCCACTCCCAGTGCCACACGTCGGGTCGTGGCCAGCCCCCACACCGCCTGCCATGGGTGAGCCGCCAGATCCAGATTGAGATGGGTCACCACCACTGTCAGGCCCGCAACGCCACCGCCACCACGGCCGCACCCAGCAGACCACACCGTGCAGCCCTCCATGCAGGGGCAACAGCCACCAGCGTCGTCGCGCCCCACGGAGCGATGCGTCTCCGAACGACGAGGTTGTCCCATGCCGCACACCACCGCTCGGAGAGGAGAGGAGTGATGGGGAACATTGCATCAAAATTAAAAAAATCCTAGGAAACATCCAAGAACTAATCTAGGAGATTGATACCTCTCCATCGTATCTACTTTTTCTAACACTTTTCCTCTTGTTTTGGACTCTAATTTGTATGATTGAATGAAACTAACCCGGACAGACGATGTTTTCAGCAAAACTACCATGGTGTTGTTTTTGTATAGAAATAAAAGTTCTCGGATTGGAACGAAACTTTTTGGAGAATTTTTATATAATAAAAGAAAAATACTAGAGCCAAGAACCACCGGAGGGGGGGCCCTGGGTGAGCACAGCCCACCAGGGCGCCCCCAGGCGCGCCCAGGTGGGTTGTGCCCACCTGGTGGCCCCGCAGACCCTGATTCCAACGCTATAAAACCCTTTTTTCAGAAAAAAATCAGGGAGGAAGAATTATCTCGTTTTGCGATACGGAGCCACCGCCACCTCCTGTTCTTCATCGGGAGGCCAGATCTGGAGTCCGTTTTGGGCTCCAGAGAGGGGGATCTTCGATCTTCATCATCACCAACCCTCCTTCATCGCCAATTCCATGATGCTCCCCACCGGGAGTGAGTAATTCCTTCGTAGGCTCGCTGGTCAGTGAGGAGTTGGATGAGATTCATCATGTAATCGAGTTAGTTTTGTTAGGGATTGATCCCTGGTATCCACTATGTTCTGACATTGATGTTGATATGACTTTGCCATGCTTAATGCTTGTCACTTTGGGCCCAGGTGCCATGATTTCATATCTGAACCATTTATGTTATCACCACTATATCTATGTTCTAGATCCGATCTTGCAAGTTATATTCACCTATTACGTGTTATGATCCGTAAACCCCAGAGTGGCAGTAGTCAGGATACTTTCCGGTGATGATCATAGTTTGAGGAGTTCATGTATTCACTATGTGCTAATGCTTTGTTCCGGTTCTCTATTAAAAGGAGGGCTTAATATCCCTTAGTTTCCATATGGACCCCGCTGCCACGGAAGGGTAGGACAAAAGATGTCATGCAAGTTCTTTCCATAAGCACATACGATTATTTACGGAATACATGCCTACATTATATTTATGAACTGGAGCTAGTTTTGTATCGCCCTAGGTTATGACTGTTATATGATGAATATGTAACGCCCACGATGTGGCTATATCTCTCACGTGTCGAGGCACGACTTAGAGGCATAACTGCATTGTAGGTTTTGTCGCAAGAAGGGTCATCTTCACACAATCCCATGTAATGAACAAGAATGGGATAAAGAGAGTTGGCTTACAATCGCCACTTCACACAATACATTAATAAATTCATACATCATTCAAGATACACACATAGACCGACTACGGTCAAATCCAAATGAAAAGAAGATAACCCCAAATGCTAGATCCCCGATCGTCCCAACTGGGCTCCACTACTGATCACCAGGAAACAAAACATAGTAACGACCAAGTTCCTCGTTGAACTCCCACTTGAGCTCGGTTGCGTCGCCTGCACTGGTATCGTCGGCACCTGCAACTGTTTTGGTAGAATCTGTGAGTCACGAGGACTCAGCAATCTCACACCCGCGAGATCAAGACTATTTAAGCTTATGGGCAGGAAAGGGGTAATGAGGTGGAGCTGCAGCAAGCACTAAGCAAATATGGTGGCTAACATACGCAAATAAGAGCGAGAAGAAAAGCAACGCAACGGTCGAGAAGCTAGAAGTGATCAAGAAGTGATCCTGAAGCTACTTACGTTCATACATAACCCAAACCGTTTTCACTTCCCGGACTCCGCCTAAAAGAGACCATCACGGCCACACACATGGTTGATGTATTTTAATTAAGTCAAGTGTAAAGTTCTCTACAACCGGACATTAACAAATTCCCATCTGCCACATAACCGCGGGCACGGCTCTCGAAAGTTTATACCTGCAGGGGTGTCCCAACTTAGCCCATCACAAGCTCTCACGGTCAACGAAGGATATTCCTTCTCCCGGGAAGACCCGATCAGGCTCGGAATCCCGGTTACAAGACGTTTCGACAATGGTAAAACAAGACCAGCAAGACCACCCGACTGTGCCGACAAATCCCGATAGGAGCTGCACATATCTCGTTCTCAGGGCACACCGGATGAGCGAAGCGTACATGTACCAACGTAACCCAAGTTGCCAAGGGACGGTCCCGCACGGTGCTCTAGTTTGGACCAACACTCAGAGGAGCACTGGCCCGGGGGGGTTAAAATAAAGATGACCCTCGGGAGCGCGACTCCCAAGGGAAAAAGGCTTAGGTGGCAAATGTTAAAACCAAGGTTGGGCCTTGCTGGAGGAGTTTTATTCAAAGCGAACTGTCAAGGGGTTCCCATAACACCCAACCGCGTAAGGAACGCAAAATCAAGGAACATAACACCGGTATGACAGAAACTAGGGCGGCAAGAGTGGAACAAAACACCAGGCATAAGACCGAGCCTTCCACCCTTTACCAAGTATATAGGTGCATTAATTAAAATAAGAGATATTGTGATATCCCAACATATCCATGTTCCAACATGGAACAAACTTCAGCTTCACCTGCAACTAGCAACGCTATAAGAAGGGCTAAGCAAAAGCGGTAACTTAGCCAAACAACGGTTTGCTAGGAAAGGATGGTTAGAGGCTTGACATGGCAATATGGGAGGCATGATATAGCAAGTGGTAGGTAGCGCGGCATAGCAATAGAGCGAACAACTAGCAAGCAAAGATAGAAGTGATTTCGAGGGTATGGTCATCTTGCTTGAAATTCCGCTAGGAAGAAGCTCAAGTCCATGAAGAAGACAAACGGATGTAGTCGAACGAACCCTCACCAACTCCGGAACGAAACCGAAGCTAACGAGAGAAGCAATCTGGAAAGAAGCAAACAACATGGTAAACACACAATCATAAACATGGCATAATGCACAATCAAGTATGATGCATGTCCGGTTTAAATGAGGCATGGCATGGCAAAATGCAGCAAACAATACGACGAATTAAGTGGAGCTCAATATGCAACGAGTTGCATATTGACAAAACACCACATCAATTATTTAGTTCTCTCCCGTTTATGTACTCAACAAAATGCAAGAGTGACGGGGAGTGATCCCGGATACCAGGTGTCCTACATGTCGGTGGCATGGCTTACGGAGAACGTGCAAGGAACAATTCGGACACGGTCCAAACATAGGGTGCATCTCATACAACACATGCATTCGGTCCACGGACGTCATCTCGGGGTTATACCTTCGAAGCGTGCCTTTTCGGAGCGGATCGGGTTCGACGGTAGTGGAAGTAGTTGTTCTCGCGACGGTAGTGGAAGTAGTGGTACACGATGACGATAGTGGCACATCTTGTAGTGGAACTTGGGCATAGTGGTACACGTTTCATAGAGGAACTTGACGCCCACGGGGTCGACGGTAGAGGTACACACGTTGTCGGGGTACTTGTCGGTCCGGTCTTGGTGTAGACGTACATGGCAAACGTAGTGGTACTAAGCGCTGGTCGTCGAGGGACTTGCCGAAAACCACAGAGCCGGTGTGCTTGTTCAGGCGTCGGTCTTGCCGGTGGGGTACTTGGCGAATCCGCATAGTCGCACACGGGTCGTAGTGGTACTTGTCAAACTCCACAGGGTGGTCTTGGCGTGCAGCGAAGAACAGTACAGGAAGGCAAAGGCATGGCCGAAGGTGAGGTGGCAGCGGACTTGGGCGTGAAATCCAGCAACGGTACGACGGGGAACGGCGGACTTGACGGTGGAGGAGGAGGTTGGTTGCAGGCCATGAGCAGCGGCGCGAGATGCAGCGAGGTCATGGGGGCGCGGGACTTGGACGCCGGCTGCCGGGAAGCTCGGGGCAGGGGAAGCAGCCACCATGGGGACCGGGAGGAGCTCGGCTCCCCTCGGGCATTGCAGGCTGCTGGTGGAGGAGACGCGCGGGCGAGGTGGCTCCTGGTCGCCGTAGAGGAAGCAGAGGACGGCGCGGGTCCGGCGACGACGGAAAATGGCAGGATGCGGCGAGGCTGCGCTGACACTTGGCGAAGGCGTGGCCATGGAGGCCGGCGGTGCCATGGCCGTGCGGGCAGACGAGCTCGCGGGGCCGCGGGGTGGTTGGCTTGAGGAGTCTCGCTCCTCTCTCTTTCTCTGCGGATGGCGGCACGAGCGAGGGAGAGGGAGAGATCGAGAGGAGGGAGTGGCGGCGCAAGGGAGGAGAGCAGGGTGAGGGCTAGGGTTAGAGCTGGTGGGGGCGCCGGCTGGGCTTTGGGCTTAGAGGTCGGCTAGGCTGCAGGCTCTCTTCTCTCTCTCACTCTAAAGAAAATAAAAAAACAGAGATAAGAAAGAAAAGAAAGGGAGGTTAGGGGACGAAGTTGGACACGCGGATAATTTTCCCGGACTCACAAAAATGTGCTTGTTCCGAGAAAATAGAAAAGGCCATGATTGAAAGATTTAAATTCAAACTCATTTGATTTAAATTCAAATGATTTGAATAGGAAGTGAGGGTTGGGAAGGTCCAAAAATGTTCGGATTTTTAGTGGAGCTCCGGAATATGATGAAAGAATATATGGCAAGGTTGGAGACCAAGAATTTAAGATAACAAAGGCATTGGGATAATTTGCAAGTGTGTTATGGTGATTTCCAAATTAAAGAATATTTAATATAGCTCCCTAATATTGGGAGGATATGTTATAAAGAGAAGTCACCCTACCCTCGATTTAAATAGATCAACCATCTATGCAATTTATCAGTTGAGTTGAGATGCAAAGATTAATGACATGATGGCATGATGACATGATGCAATGCAAAAATAAAAGAGCAAGCACAAAATAAACACACGGTGATCACGAAAATATGGAAGTCTTCTGAAGCGTCGGTCTCGGGGCGTCACAGAATATCATCCAACTAATCCACCGATCCAATGCCTACGAATTTCTCTTATATTGTTCTTGCTAAGTTACTACTGCTACTGTTACTGCTACACTTGCTACAAAATCGTCGCTATCATTGTTAACGTTAGTGTTACTGTTACCACTGCTATCAAAACTATCATACTACTTTGCTATTGGTCACTTTGCTGCAGATAATTAATCTCTAGGTGTGGTTGAATTGACAACTTAGCTGCTAACACTTGCAAATATTCTTTGGCTCCCCTTGTGTCGAATCAATTTGGTTTGAATACTCTACCCTCGAAAACTGTTGCGATCCCCTATACTTGTGGGTTATCAAGACCTTTTTCTGGCATCGTTGCTGGAGAGCATAGCTATATTTGTTGAGTCACTTGGGATTATTATCAATTTATCACTATGAATAATATGAAGGATACCAAGACTAAAATATTTCCCTCTAAGACGAGGGGAGGTAAGGAACTGCCATCTAGCTCTGCACTTGATTCACCTTCTATTTTGAGTAAACTTGCAACACCACCACATGCTATTAATTCTGATATGTCGCAAGTTATTGATGATGCTATATCCATGGATAATGCTTATGACGATGCTAGTACCTTGCTTGATGATAATGTGCCACTGGGTGAATTTCTTGATGAACAACTTTCTAGAGCCAAAGTTATTGAGAATGCTGAAACTGATGAAATCATCGAATATGGAAATCTTGAGACACCTATTAGACCTAGTCCACCTAGATATGAATTGCCTAAGATACCGGAAGGTTATGTTATGGATGAGGAGACAACTAGAGACTTTCTTGCTTGCAATGATAGGGATGATCTTAAGAAATAATTATGCAAACTGAAGGAGAAATCTTTGAATGCTAGAATGAAATGTGATCCTAAGTTTGCTACTTCACCTATCTTTGTTGATGATAAGGATTATGAATTCTTTGTCGACCCAGAGTTGATTACTTTGGGTGAATCTGATCCTTTCCTTGGTTATGAAACTGAAACTGTTGTGGCACACCTTACTAAGTTGAATGATATAGCCACCTTATTTGCTCATGATGAGAAAATTAACTACTATTATATTCTCAAGTTATTTCCATTCTCATTAAAGGGTGATGCTAAGACTTGGTATAATACTCTTGCTCCTGGTTGTGTGCGTAGTCCCCAGGATATGATTTACTACTTCTCTGAAAAATATTTTCCTGCTCATAAGAAACAAGCTGCCTTACAGGAAATATTTAACTTTGTGCAAATTGAAGAAGAGAGTCTCCCACAAGCTTGGGGGAGGCTTCTCCAATTGCTGAATGCTTTTCCTGATCATCCTCTTAAGAAAAATGAAATGCCTGATATCTTCTATAATGGACTAACCGAGGCTTCTAAGGACTTCCTAGATAGTTCTATTGGTTGTGTTTTCAGGGAACGAACTGTCGAACAAGGTGAAGAATTATTGAATAACATATTGAAAAATTATGATGATTGGACTCTTCCTGAACCACCACCTAAACCCACTCCGAGGAAGAGGGGTATCTTATATCTCAGTCCTGAAGATATGCAAGAGGCAAAGAAATGTATGAAGGAAAAAGGTATTAAAGCCGAGGATGTTAAAATTTTACCTCCTATTGAAGAAATACATGGGCTTGATACACCACCACTTAAGGTGGTAGAGGCAAATTCTTTAATGATAATGGCAATCCTTACAATATGCATCCTAGTCAATGCCTTTATGAGTTTGATAACTACATTAGAAAACAAGATCACTTCAATGCAAATGTTACGAAACAATTGAAATACAATTTTGATATGATTGCTCGCTTGAGTGATTTTTTATTCAGAATCTCAAATGATGTTAGAGGTGTAGGAAAACATGCTTCTATGGTTCAAACTCAACTAGAACAAGTTGCTAAATCTCAAAGAGAATTGTTTGATGAAATGAATAATAATATCAATGATCATGCTGTTAGGGTAATGACTAGAGGAGGTAGAATGACTCAGGAACCACTTTATCCTGAGGTACACCCAAAAATAATTGAACAAGACTCTCAAAGAATTAACACTGATGCACCTAGTCCTACCAAAAAGAAAAAGAAAAATGATAGGACTTTGCATACCTCTAGTGAACCTGAGATAGAAAAACCTCCTGAAGCTAGTAATGATGTTTCTATTTTTGATGTTGAAACTCAATCCGGCAATGAACATTCACCTAGTGATAATGAAAAAGATAATGATGATGTTCATGAAGACACTCAACCAAACAATAAAGAACCAGATAATGATGTTGAAATAGAACCAGTTGTTGATCTTCATAACCCACAACCTAAAAATAAAAGATATGATAAAAGAGACTTTGTTGCTAGGAAACATGGTAAAGAAAGAGAACCATGGGTTCAAAAACCCATGCCCTTTCCACCTAAATCAACTAATAAGAAATATGATGAAGAATTTGAACGCTTTGCTGAAGTGATTAGGCCAGTCTTTTTGCGTACTCGCTTGACTGATATTTTAAAGATGTCCCCTTATGCAAAATACATGAAATCACTAATGAGAGGAAAATATCTGAAGCTGAAATCTCCACCATGCTTGATAATTATTCTTTTAAGGATGGAGTACCTAAAAAACTTGGAGATCCGGCAATACCAACTATACCTTGCTCCATCAAAAGAAACTATGTGAAAACTGCTTTATGTGATTTAGGAGCTGGTGTTAGTGTTATGCCTTTCTCTTTATACAAAAGACTCGATTTGAATAAACTCACACCTACTGAAATATCTTTGCAAATGGATGATAAATCAACTGCCATACCTATCGGTATTTGTGAGGATGTGCCCGTTGTTGTTGCAAATGTTACCATCTTAACTGACTTTGTTATACTTAAGATGCCCGAGGACGACAACATGCCGATTATCCTTGGTAGACCCTTTTTGAATACTGCGGGGGCTGTTATTGATTGCAATGAAAGCAAGGTCACTTTTCATATCAATGGTAATGAGCATATGGTGCACTTTCCGAAGAAATAATTCCAAGTGAATGGTATAAATGTTATTGAAAAATCTCCGACACTCACTATTGGAAGTTTTCAACTACCTCTACCTACTGCCAAAAAGAATTATGATATACTTATTGTTGGGGATATGCATATCCCCGTTGAGGTAACTTAGTGTTTTACGGAAGTTCTTCGGTTTCATGCTAATCAAAGGTGGTTGTTAATAAGACTTGATCAACCTTATTAATGGATCACTTTTGAGAGGTATGAAGTTGATGAATCTAGTAGGCACAACCTTCTGTCCTTGCCTTTTATTTTCTATTTTTCGTAGTTAAATAAAATAAAATGCCATGTTTATCTTGATTTCTGGATTTTCCGTGCAATAAAAAATGACCCAAAAATAAAAGTTCTCAGAATGTCCTAAAAATTTAATACGATTTTTTATGAATATTTCTGAAATTTTAGTGCAAATAACATCAGAGGGGGGTGCACCAGGTGGGCACAACCCACCTGGGCGCGCCAGCATCCCCAGGCGCAGCCTGGTGGGTTATGGTCCCCACGTGGGCCCCCTCACTTATCTCTTTAGCCCATGTCATCACCTACCTCCAGAAAAAATTCACCATTGCTCTCTCCCTCGTGTTCTTGGTCTCAAACCTGCGGATTTCGATCTCTTTGCTTAAAGCTCCGTTTCCAAAACTGTTTTGGGGGATTGCTTCATTGGTTCAATTAGTTTTTGCTTTAGTGGATTATATTTTGAATAATTAGCTACTCTTGGTGCTGCTGTAGATGAGCTTGCATGTTGAATTCTTGGATTTCTAAGTAGTTTGAATGCTCAATATAGCCTCTATGCATGCGTATGAGTAGTTGCTATCAATCTTGTCAAGTTTTGTTGAGAAAAAAAATTGTGGACTAAAAGTTTCAGAATTTTGTTCATAGGAATAAGATGAGCTTCTTTAGGAAGTTTTATTCCAAGAAGAACTCCAAGGGAGTTGTTGCGGAAGTGCGGCCGTGCGAATGGCCACATAACCCCTTCATGGATGGAGCCGGAATCCATCAAGAGTTCGCATAATTTGCTGCCAATGCTGGCCTCACCAACTTCATCGTAGCTGAGTGTGAACAATATCATCTCCTTACAAATTCCTTTGTGCAAAGTTTTCATTTCATAAGTAGGAATAACCCCCCTAAGGTGCAGTTTAATTTATACGCTGAAACCCGTCTGATAGCACTTACTTTGCGATATATGCTTGATCCCTTCTGACGGGGAAATAAGAGAGCCTAGGCCTACAGAGTTTGAGGGATTTTATCGCACTCTGTCAGTGGGAGATGAGAGAGGGGTATCGAGTGTCACCACCACCAGCCTGCAGTTTCCTTCTGTGCATTATTTTGCTCTATTCATTGCAAAGTGTTTACTTGCTAGAGAGAAGGTTGGTGCACTTAGTGCCCCCGATTTCGCTGTCTTACGCCGTGCACTATACAGCGATAACACTTATAGCCTAGGAGCTACTATTGCACATGGCCTACACCTTAACAGGACCAAGGGTAAAATTCATGGCGGTATTTTTGCTACTCGCCTAGCGAGTCATTTTAACATTCAATTCCGCCAGCATGATCATCATTTACCCAAGGTCTATTTGGATCACCAAGCGATATCACTGATGACCCACAAGTATAGGGGATCTATCGTAGTCCTTTCAATAAGTAAGAGTGTCGAACCAACGAGGAGCAGAAGGAAATGACAAGCGGTTTTCAGTAAGGTATTCTCTGCAAGCACTGAAATTATCGGTAATAGATAGTTTTGTGATAAGGTAATTTGTAACGGGTAACAAGTAAAAAAAGAAAAACAAGGTGCAGCAAGGTGGCCCAATCCTTTTTGTAGCAAAGGACAAGCCTGGACAAACTCTTATATAAAGGAAAACGCTCCCGATGACACATGGGAATTATCGTCAAGCTAGTTTTTATCATGCTCATATGATTCGCGTTCGTTACTTTGATAATTTGATATGTTGGTGGACCGGTGCTTGGGTACTGCCCTTCCTTGGAGAAGCATCCCACTTATGATTAACCCCTCTTGCAAGCATCCGCAACTACAAAAGAAGTATTAAGGTAAACCTAACCATAGCATGAAACATATGGATCCAACTCAGCCCCTTACGAAGCAACACATAAACTAGGGTTTAAGCTTCTATCACTCTAGCAACCCATCATCTACTTATTACTTCCCAATGCCTTCCCCTAGGCCCAAATAATGGTGAAGTGTCATGTAGTCGACGTTCACATAACACCACTAGAGGAAAGACAACATACATCTCATCAAAATATTGAACGAATACCAAATTTACATGACTACTTATAGCAAGACTTCTCCCATGTCCTCAGGAAAAAATGTAATTACTCACAAATCATATTGATGTTCATAATCAGAGGGGTATTAATATGCATAAAGGATCTGAACATATGATCTTCCACCAAATAAACCAACTAGCATCAACTACAAGGAGTAATCAACACTACTAGCAACCCACAGGTACCAATCTGAGGTTTTGAGACAAAGATTGGATACAAGAGATGAACTAGGGTTTGAGAGGAGATGGTGCTGGTGAAGATGTTGGTGGAGATTCACCCCCTCCCGATGAGAGGATCGATGGTGATGATTTCCCCCTCCCGGAGGGATGTTTCCCTGGCAGAACAGCTCCGCCGGAGCCCTAGATTGGTTTCGCCAGGTTCCGCCTCGAGACGGCGGCGCTTCGTCCTGAAAGCTTCCTTCTTATTTTTTCCAGGGCGAAAGACTTCATATAGCAAAAGATGGGCACCGGAGGCCTGCCAGGGGGGCCCACGAGGCAGGGGCGCGCCCCCACCCTCGTGGACAGGGTGTGGCCCCCTCTGGTGCTTTCTTCGCCCAATATTTTTAATATATTCCAAAACTGATTTTCGTGGAGTTTCAGGACTTTTGGAGTTGTGCAGAATAGGTCTCTAATATTTGCTCCTTTTCCAGCCCAAAATTCCAGCTGCCAGCATTCTCCCTCTTCATGTAAACCTTGTAAAATAAGAGAGAATAGGCATAAGTGTTGTGACATAATGTGTAATAATAGCCCATAATGCAATAAATATTGATATAAAAGCATGATGCAAAATGGACGTATCAACTCCCCCAAGCTTAGACCTCGCTTGTTCTCAAGCGGAAGCCGATAACAAAAATATGTCCACATGTTTAGAGATAGAGGTGTCGATAAAATAAAATACGGACATGAGGGCATCATGATCATTCTTATAACAACAACAACATATATATATATATATATATATATATATATTGTCATATGATTTCTTATGCTAAAGTAACAATTTATTCACAATGTCAAGTATGAATCAGAAACTTCATTGAAAACTAACAAATTATAATCTCGGTCATTGAAGCAATTGCAATTTATCATAACATCGGAAAGAGTCAATATAAGAGCTTTTCAGCAAGTCTACATACTCAACCATCCTTTAGTCTTTCACAATTGCTCACACTCACGCAATACTTATGGGTAGGGAGTTTTACTCGGACACAGAGAAAGATATGGGCTTGTAGTGTTGCCTCCCAACCTTTTACCTCAAGGGTAATGTCAACAATAATAGTTTATGATAACTTGCATCCAATTGGATATATATATATATATTATATATATATATATATATATAATATAGGAGTAGGATTTTCTACAAGTGCTTGGCACAGAACTAGTTAAGGGTTTCAACGGTACAAAAGTTCTCAAAAATTCTAAAAAAAATATTGAACCAACACACCTATAATATAACATGATCCAACGGAGGGATTAAAAAAATACGATAGTATGTGTCTTGGACAAAAAAAACAAATAGTTCAGTATATATTTATGTCGCAGTGAGCTGAAATGCTTATTATTTTTGTCGATGACACATAGATGCATATTTTGACAATCCCTCCGTTGGATCATCTTATTACATTAGAGAGATGCTCCCATATTATTTTCATATTTTTGATAACTTTTAAACCGTTAAAAGTTTAGCGACCCTTAACTAGTTCTGTGGCAAGCTATGGTAGACACAGTATATATATATATCAGGATCTTTCCAACACAATGTGCTTGCCAAAGGATAAAGTGTAAAAAGGAAAGGTGAAGATCACCGCGACTCTTGCATAAGACATAAAGCAAAAATAAAGATAGGCTCTTCGTAGAGGGAAGTAGAGGTTGTCATGTGCTTTTATGGTTGGATGCACGAAATCTTAATGCAAAAGAACGTCACTTTATATTGTCACTTTATATTATGCAGTCCGCCGCTTTTATTTCTTCCATATCACAAGATCGTATAAAGCTTATTTTCTCCACACTAATAGATCATACATATTTAGAAAGCAATTTTTATTGCATGCAACAATGACAACCTCTAAAAAACGCACGTGGAGGCAAACTTTCACAAGTTTTGGGCAAGATTGCACCTGACTAATTGACATGAGAAAATAGAGGAGCTTGCATGATATAAGGAAATGTAATCAAATCCCTAAAAAAATATCCAAACGAGTGGTGCACCGCAATACACCTTATATTTTGGATTTTTTCTCAAAAATCTATACACCTTATATCAAGGAATGGAGGGAGTATTATATTATGTGTTTTGGATGTTTTATATGCATTAATATGCTATTTTATATTTTTTTGGGACTAACTTATTAACCTAGAGCCCAGTGCCAGTTTCTGTTTTTTCCTTGTTTTTGAGCTTCGCAGAAAAGGAATACTAAACGGAGTCCAAACGGAATAAAACTTCATGATGATTTTTTTGGACCAGAAGACACCTAGGGGACTTGGAGTGCAAGTCAGAAGAGCCACGAGGTGGCGGCAAGGGTGGAGGGCACGCCCTAGGGGGGCGCACCCCCTTCCTTGTGGGCCCCTCGGTGACTCCCTGACCTAGATCTTCCTCCTATATATTCACATATATTCTAAAACCACCAGAAGCATCCACAAAAACACTTATCCACCGCCGCAACCTTTTGTTATCGTGAGGGCCTTTTTGGAATCCTTCTAGAGGGGGGTTTGATCACGGAGGGCATCTACATCAACTCTATTGCCCTTCCGGTGAAGCGTGAGTAGTTTACCATAGACCTACGGGTCCATAGCTAGTAGCTAGATTTCTTTCTCTCTCTCTTTGAATCTCAATACCATGTTCTCCTCGATGTTCTTGGAGATCTATCCGATGTAATCTTCTTTTGCGGTGTGTTTGTCGAGATCCGATGAATTGTGGATTTGTGATCAACTTATCTATGAATATTATTTGAATCTTCTCTGAATTCTTATATGCATGATTTGATATCTTTGTATTTCTCTTCGAATTATCGGTTTGGTTTGGCCAACCAGATTGGTTTTTCTTGCAATGGGAGATGTGCTTAGCTTTGTGTTCAATCTTGCGTGATTTCACCCAGTGACAAAGTAGGGGTAGCGAGACACGTATTGAATTGTTGCCATCGAGGATAAAAAGATGGGGTTTTTATCATATTGCTTGAGTTTAATCCTCTACATCATGTCATCTTACTTAAGGTGTTACTCTGTTCTTTATGAACTTAATACTCTAGATGCATGCTGGATAGAGGTCGATGTGTGGAGTAATAGTAGTAGATGCAGGCAGGAGTCGGTCTACTTGACACGAACGTGATGCCTATATTGCATAATCATGGCCTTGGATATCTTCATAACTTTGCGCTTTTCTATCAATTGCTCGACAGTACTTTGTTCACCCACCGTATTATTTGCCTTCATGAGAGAAGCCTCTAGTGAAACCTATGGCCCCCAGGTCTATTTTCCATCATACTAGTTTCCGATCTACTATTTTGGAATCTTTTACTTTCAGATCTATAAACCAAAAAGAACCCAAAAATATTTTATCTTTTGTTTAGTTCTATCTATCTCTATCAGATCTCGCCTTTGCAAGTGACCCTGAAGGGATTGACAACCCTTTTATCGCATTGGGTGCAAGTGCTTGATTGTTTGTACCGGTGCATCTATTGGGGACTTGCACGTTTCTCCTACTGGATTGATACCTTGGTTCTTAACTGAGGGAAATACTTATCTCTACTGTGTTGCATCACCCTTTCCTCTTCAAGGGAAAAAACCAACGCAAGCTCAAGAAGTAGCAAAGACCATTATGAAATGTTGAGTGGCTCTCATATGCATTATTGTTGATCTAACAAAGAGCCCAAATTATTTTGTCTTCTCCTTTTGAATAAAATGTTTGCAGATTCCAGCTTAGTCCATGGGACTCTTGCACTATTATTATTTTCAAATCGTTTGGCCGTGCAAGTGAAAGGCAATAATGACGATATTTGGTGAACTGACTGTGGCAGAGAGAAACGGGTATGAACTCAACTTGTTCTGTTTTGTAAATATGTTTAACCTAGTATCCATGATTCAACACATTATGATCAAACATGTTTGCAATGACAATTAAAGATTATAGTTTCTCATGTCATGCTTAAGTAGCTAGGAGTGGATAATGATTTATCTTTGATGTCAACATTGTGTTAAAATGATTGTGATGTAGTATGATGATATTGTATCCTCCTCCCAATGTTTCGAGTGGCTTGAGTTGGCACATGTTCATGCATGTAGTTGAATCAAAACCAACATATCCTCTATGATATTTATGTTCATGGTGTTCATATCCTACTCATGCTAGTATCCAATGTTCATTATGCATAATGCATGTTCATGACCATTTTCGCTCTCTAGTTGGCGGCTTCCCAACCTATTTGCTGGCCTTCGCCTGTACTAAGCGGAATTACTACTTGTGCATCAAAATCCTAAAACCCAAGTTATTCCAGATGAGTCCACCATACCTACCTATATGTTGTATTACCCTACCGTTCTAAGTAAATTTGCATGTGTCACCTCTAGAAACTTCAAATAAATATCCTTTTTGTGTGCCTGGATTGTTCATAGAGCTACAGGAGGTAGTCGGTTGTCAGGACCCCGATCCTAAGTCACACCGATCTAGCATGTAACACATCATATCACTTTGCGGCCTCACGCACGGTATCCCCACGGGTGCCGCCTTACCTGGGCCGGGACCGTTTGCGCCTTTTGGCTCACGTATACGATAGTGTCGCTAGCATCCATATGACAAAGAACCCGGGCCGACATGACTAGTCGTGAACCCAAAGTGGCACTAACTTACAGGGACACACATACATGACCCGGCAATGAACGTGTCGGTCATCAACGAGTGAATTCGGGCTGTAGCAACTGGGCTAGCAGGACTCCGGGAATCCGGGCTGTAGCAGGCTAACAGGACTCTGAAAGACACCGCGTGACATTTCCCCGAAGGGACAGACACAGGATCGAAGAAGGACACATGCCGGCCAGTCTAAGTGTTCCGGAGCAGTAGCAACCGGGCTAACAGGACTCCGGTAAACCGGGCTGTAGCAGATTACCATGGCTCAGTGGAAGCACTAGACTACATTTCCCCATAAGAGAGGCTACCAAGGATAGACAACTAGGTTGTCGGATCCCACACATACCAATCATTTCAATAACATACACACAATATGCTCGATATGTGCAAATACAACATGGCATCACAACCAAACTCTACGACTCAGAGTATGTATTCATTAGGCTCCGAGGAGCCAGATATTACAAACATGGTCTCATGACCCAACATTCAGAGCATACAAGTCAAGCACATGCGGAAGCTTAACATGTCTGAGTATAGACATCTACAAATGAAAGAGGCTGATAAGCCTGACTATCTACCAGATCCTACCGAGGGCACAAGATCGTAGTTGAGGTAACAAGCTAAGCGTCAAATTCCAAGCGGTACTACTAGCGAGACTGAAGTCTCTCTGCAAAAACATAAGATAGGCAAACCCACCATGTACTCCTACATGGCCTCTCGCCGCTACCTTTACCAAATCGTGTTCACACACTTAGCTCTCAACAGTAGGACATGTTCACACACCTCCGATTCATCGCCGATGAATCAGACCTGACTCAACTCTAAGCAGTAGCAGGTATGATAAACAAGCATGAATGAGTAGGCACACCAGGGCTCAAACAACTCCTACTCATGCTAGTGGGTTTCATCTATTTACTGTGGCAATGACAGGTCATGCAGAGGAAAGGGGTTCAACTACCGCAGCATCTAACAGTTGAATCGTTGTTGTCCTAATGCAGTAAAAGAGAGCAGGAGCGATAGAGTGGGATTGTATCGGAATGAACAAGGGGGTTTTGCTTGCCTGGCACTTCTGAAAATAGTAAAGCTCTTCATCGGTGTCATCGAACTCATCGTCGGAACATACGTCTACCGAGGGGGAACAACCACCGGCAAAGAGAGAAAGGACACAATCAATGCAATGCACAATATGATGCATGATCATGACATGGAAATATGCTGTGATTTGAGCTAATGCAGCTAGCAACAGAAGGGTTTGAGTTGATTTGAACCAAAGGTTCAAATTCATACTCAAATTATGAATTCATAATGTGCATTATAATGTTTTGATCTAAACAGCAAGGTTAAGTTGTTTAGTCATGCATGAAACCAGTACAGATGGATAGATTGGATTTTTCTGATCATTTTCCATATATAAATCTTTTCAATCCGAGTTATAGATTATTTTCTATGATTTTTAGAAGTTTTAACTATTTTCTGGAATAAATAAACCATTACTGATTTATTTAAAATCCAGAAATGATTAATTGCGTCAGCATGACGTGAGCACTATGTCAGCGAGTCAACGGGCCAGCCAGGGTCAAATCTGACTAGCGGGGCCCGCTGGTTAGTGAGACAGAGGTTAATCCCGCGTTGACTTCTACTTTGACCTGCTCTGGGGCCCGCGGTCAGTGTCTAGGGGTCGTCCAGCTGGCGCGGATTAGTGCTAATGACCTCACCACGTCGGCTATCGCCGGAGTTCGGCCGGCGACGACCAATACCGCGGTGGCAACTCGCCGGACCTGTGCTACGAGCGGCGGCCGGACGCGCGGAAACCACCGGGGCGTAGCCAGGGCTCGCCCGCATCCAGGGGAGCGGGTGGAAGGCGGCGGGGACGCCGGAGCTCGCCGGAGCAGAGCTTGCGGCGGCGGCCGGAGTTCGGCTTCGAGCGGCGTGGTAGCTAGGGCGGGCAAGCAAATGTGGGAGCAAGGGGGAACGGTAGCGGGGCTCACAGCGGATCCAGAGGCGTTGTCGGCGAGCTCGGGGGAGGTCTGGTGCGGCCGGAACAACGACGGTGATCTCAGGCGACCGACGATGAAGACGACGGTGGTGGCGACGTTCCAGGCCCTCCCGACTCGTGTGGCTCATCGAGGATGAAAAAGATGACATGGCAGAGCTCTCAAACACGACGTGCGGTCGAGGGGACAGCGGGGAGCGCGTGGGCAGCGAACGGCGGCGACAGCGACGTTCAGTTTCGGAAGAGAGAGAGCGGCAGAGGAGGGGATGATGATGGAAGAGAGTGAGCGAGGGGGTCAGGGGGTGCGTGGCGTCTCCAGGGCGTCCCGGGGGAAGCGGCAAGCAGGAGCTGGCGGAGAGCATGCGTGCGCGGGGCAACCACGCGCCCAGTCCTTTTGGCACAGGTGGAAGATGACAAGGGGGCGCTGGTGGGCTGGGCTGGCCACTTGGACGGCAGGTAAGCACCAGGTAGGTCTTCCCCTTTTTATTCTTTTCTATTTCTGTTTTCTGTTTTGATTTGAATCTTGCCACTGTTTGAAATTCCAACAGTTTCAAACCAGTGCCAAAAATCCTCTGAACAATTTTATGTTGCTAGATGGACTTTTCCAAAAGCACATAAAACATTTCAAAGTTATTTGAAAATATATTCTATATATTATGAATATAATTCCAAATTAAAATACAGTAATAATTTAAATTCCATGCCCAAAATATTCCACAAAGATGTCCATTATTTTTGGTTTGCTGCAAAAGCCTTGCCAAAAATATCCAACAAATAATAGGAACATTTTGGAAACACTGAATGCAATTTTCAGGGTTCTTTGCCCTTCTTTTAACTGGATTTTAAGGCTTTCAAAATTCCCTCAGTTCAACTTTCATAATTTAGACATGATGCATGGATGCAATGCCACTAATTACAAGCATTATTCTAGGGCTGTGACAACTCACCCCCACTAAACAAGAATCCCGTCCCGAGATTCAAGGTGCGAGGTAAGAAGACAGCGGGGACACAAAGCTAACACGATCTCGATCCAACTGCCCTTCTCGGAGATGTTGATCCGCTACATCATATTGATTATGACATCCTTTCTTTCGAGAACTTCATCCAACATGGCGAAGAGAGCAAGACAACCTCACAAGAATGGATCATCGATCTTAATGAACACATGATCAACTCACGGAATGAGACATAGAAACATTTCTTGAGGTGAGACACAAGACACACATCAGGAGGGATGGAAGAAACAGATGACGGAAGTTCAATTTGGTAGGCAAAAATTCCACGCTGGAGTAGGATGGTGCATGGTTTCAAAGTAGCGAGGAGATTGATTGCCATGATTCCACAACGGGGCACCTTGGGGGAGGTGACTCGTGGAATTATTACCTTAAGTGGCAAAAAGAATTACTTTTGATCCATAAATCATTGAAACTCTTCATACGAGCCTGAGGCAAATCACAATTGATCGTTTGAAAGAATTCGAGAGGATGGCATACTCAGTTTGGAAAGGAAACTACGGTTATAGAACAACTCGGCAAATGGAAGGCACATTCCAGTTGAAACCAAGGATATAACCTAGTGACTGAGCGTTCTTTCAAGAACTTGAGCATTTCCATATTCATCAAGGTTTTACCAACATCTATGCCAAGATCCTGGTGACACTTCATACTACCATGATGAATAACGATGGAGGATGCAGGTGCAGAGAAGGACAACACTTTCTCTGATTTTACCTTAGCGAGGCGAAGGAAACAAAATCTGGATGATCGACCGAGAGACATTTAGCACTCCACTTCTAATGTTCTCCTTGATGTGCTAGCGTACCCCATTTATAGATATGGTTTGGTATCTAGAACACCAAGTAAAAGGTTGGACTTTGGGAGCACAAGAATCCATAAGGAACACTACTGGAGTAATCTTACGAAGTCCTTATGGGGAGGTGGCCAACTTCCTCAATCAAGATACTACAATGATAGATCTTCCGGTTGGGTGTGTCGGCCACGACATCCACTTTACCAGGTTACAGAGAGACCAGTATTATAGTTCTTGGGAAACTCTCCAACCATCATATCTGCCTGAGATTCAGATCTGGTTGGTGTCAGGATATTCCAGACTCATCATGTCTGAAAGGAAGGATTGCAACACAAATCGACGAGATGACGTTGCAAGATTCTCAGGAAATGAACTACGATAGCAAGCTCCAAAACATGAGCGGTTTTGCTACAACATGTGAACACGCTGTCCGAGACAAGCATGGCCACATATTAGTCTTATAATAAAAATACTACCGGGTTCAGGTGGGAAACCATCATCGAGGATATCAAAGTCTTGTGCACTTAAATTAGACTTCTTTACCTTGAAAAAATCACTCAGTGGCTTGTGTGCTAGGAATTCATATGGAACGAAGATGATCAGTCTAACATACCACAGGATACTTTGCACGTGCATGGCTGACTTGGGATGATTCCAGAGGAAACAACATTGACTTTCTCAAATTCACGGCGGCAACTTGCATCAATGCACATGTATTAGAGGAAGTTACTTCTTTCATCCGAGCATATGCTTCATGAACGGAACACGAAAGATAATGCTTACAAAAGTTTCCAACACTAGCTTGATGTTCAACATGAATCATGGAGGAGACAAAATGCCGCTGATGGGCTCAACAGCAACTCATCGGAATTTCCATATCACTGGACTGCCACCATCATGTGAACAATGTGATAGTATTGGTCAGACCAAAAGATGTAATGGTGTATGCTCGAGGAATCAACCACGAGTAAGACAACATTAAGAATATCGTTGATTCTGATTTGATTTGAAGATAGCCCATACTCAAATCAAAGTTTTGATAAGTCAATAGGTCCAACAACTGATCACAGGGACCAGTCGGTGAAGATATCATCTTTCTTCAACAACCACACAAACACAAGGATATACCTTTGAAAATGAACTAAGTGGGACAAGCTTTCATCTTCCAACTCTCCAAGTTATTGTTTAGCTTATCGAACTAGTTCACGGGTATCCAACATGGAATCTTGGAGAATGGGTGGTTTAGAGGAAAACCAACATGATCACGAGCTCAACATAATGGTCAGGGGAAAACCTGGTAATACTTCCGAGAAGATATCCGGAAAATCATGAACCACTGATATGTCTCTAAACTCGAGAGCAATCTTGCTTTTCAGGGCAAGATGATGTGATCGAAAGAGCGAGGGATTGATACAATCCTAACTCATTGATCGAAAAGTGCACACGGAAATATGGACTAGGTAGCACGATCAATCTTAGGATGATGATTCAATAACTAGCACGCTAAGAGTGAGAGGATTGTCCATTAACTACCAAGCAACGAGGTTGCTAGTAGTATTAATTTCACACATCACAGTTCACTGTCGGCATTCCGGTTACAACAACACGGGACCGAGGAATGAATAATGATGGCGAGAAGTATCACTCCGTCAAGAATTCATAAGAGGTGGTGCAATTCTCATGACATTCTTGACATAAAGATGGTAACACTTCAAGGTAGAACAGAGCAAAAGATGGATTGGCATTTTGATCCACGGAATACAACTACTTTCCCAATCCTCGAAGTGGACAAGGTACTGGAGTTTGTTTCTCCTAGTCATCTCAGAATAGAATGGCTTGACAGACCACAAGAATATGAGGTATCGATGAGCATGAATGCATGACATGCTCTTGACTATCAAATGATAGACGGAGATCAGGATAACAACTAAAGAGGGACAACTCAAAGGAACATATATCTTTCTGAGTTGTGGATGCATAGATTAGTATGTCGAGCAAAGCTCAACATTTCTTCCGGATAACCCATGCAGAAAGGTAGAACTGGCAGATTCACAATGTAGAATGCAGAACTCATCAAGAGCACTCTGGTTGTGATCTTTTGGTTCAAAAGAACTTCTGCCATAAGCAGTTCATGGTATTTGGAAGAAGGAAATACCACGGACCTCGAGGACTATCGCAAAGGTTACTAATATCCTAAAGGAACTAGCAACACTATCAACATGAAGTAAGTAGGGTGAATCTTTGGTTCAGAAACCCGGGAGTAGAATACCTATTACTAAGTAGCATCACGGGATGCTTTCGAGAATGATGGCCAGAATCATCACACTGGGAACACAAAACATGGCTAGATTACTGGGTGGTTCTCTAGGACACCTAGGGTCATAATATAGCTTCAACATATATATCGAGGCAATGGAGTACCTCAGCACACTAGTTGGTGTGATTAATCTGGCCCAAATAGACATCAGGAACATGGAGGAATGATTGCAAGTGCATCAGACTATCTAGAAACCTGGGATGACTCGGACAACATAACGGCTGTAAATGCTCAAAAAGATTTGAGACATCCTGCAAAATGGTGGCATAACCACTCAACATCACAATAACAAGGTTCCGAGATCAACTGTCAACATACGGAAGTACTAGAAACTGAACTGAGCCTTGAATCCATCAATCCTACGAGTCTACGGATTAGTAACACGTGATCCTGATAGAAGATGAGAAAGCCTAGTTCCTAATCCCCGTAGAAAAGAAGAGGTTGACTCAGATCAGAAGGGCGTAAGGTAAAGGAGTAAAAAGAGCCTTACGTTCCCTTCCACAATCAATTCCCTTATATAACTAAAGCATTTCTAGACTCAACTTTGACCAGTTTGGCTTGGTAATCCTACAGGCAGTCAGGCTCTGATACCAAAGCTGTCAGGACCCCGATCCTAAGTCACACCAATCTAGCATGTAACACATCATATCACTTTGCGGCCTCACGCACGGTATCCCCACGGGTGCCGCCTTACCTGGCCCGGGACCGTTTGTGCCTTTTGGCTCACGTATATGATAGTGTCGCTAGCATCGATATGACAAAGAACCCGGGTCGACATGACTAGTCGTGAACCCAAAGTGGCACTAACTTAGAGGGACATGCATACATGACCCAGCAACGAACGTGTCGGTCATCAGCGAGTGAATTCGGGCTATAGCAACTGGGCTAGCAGGACTCTGGGAATCCGGGCTGTAGCAGGCTAACAGGACTCCGAAAGACACCACGTGACATTTCCCCAAAGGGACAGACACAGGATCGAAGAAGGACACATGCCGGCCAGTCTAAGTGTTCCGGAGCAGTAGCAACTGGGCTAACAGGACTCCGGTAAATCGGGCTGTAGCAGACTACCATGGCTCAGTGGAAGCACTAGACTACATTTCCCCATAAGAGAGGCTACCAAGGATAGACAACTAGGTTGTCGGATCCCACACATACCAAGCATTTCAATAACATACACACAATATGCTCGATATGTGCAAATACAACATGGCATCACAACCAAACTCTAATACTCAGAGTATGTATTCATTAGGCTCCGAGGAGCCAGATATTACAAACATGGTCTCATGACCCAACATTCAGAGCATACAAGTCAAGCACATGCGGAAGCTTAACATATCTGAGTATAGACATCTACAAATGAAAGAGGCTGATAAGCCTGACTATCTACCAGATCCCAGATCTTGCCGAGGGCACAAGATCGTTGCTGAGGTAACAAGCTAAACATCGAAGTCCAAGCGGTACTACTAGCGAGACTGAAGTCTCTCTGCAAAAACATAAAATAGGCAAACGTGAGTACAAATGTACCCAGCAAGACTTACATCAGAACTAACTACATATGCATCATTATGAACAAAGGGATGGTGGGGTTTAACTGCAGCAAGCCAGCTTTGACTCAGTGGCTAACCTGAACTACTACTGCAAGTAACTCTTTGAGGTGGCGCACACGAGTCCAGATATTCACCATATCAATACACCACTATGGATCCGCTCCCGTCTCCCTACGAGAACGCCATCCATAGCACTCACGCTTATCTTGCGCATTTTAGAGTATCCACTTTCACTTGTCTATGAACTGTACAGGCAACCCAGAAGTCCTTTACCACGGACACAACTATTCGAATAGATTATGTTAACCCTGCAGGGGTGTACTTCTTCACACACGCTCTCCCCACTTACCACCATGTAGACGTTGTGTATCTCGGCAACCTTCAAGCGGAAGCCTGGCGAGGGAGTCGCCCACGACCTGACTAACCACGCAAGTCTCTAGTCCAGGTTTATCGCCTATTCGGGTTCCATCCGAAAGGAGATCCGGCCGGGGTGTCGCTCACGGCCCCAAACGATGTGTGCAGGGTTCCCAAGCCCACCTCGACGGATGGATCTACGCTTGGTACACCATGCCATGGTGCCTAGTCTGTCCCAAGCCCACCTGTACCGGGTGCCACTTGGTAGACTACTAACACAACCTACAAACACCAAAAACTAGTTGCAACTCATGGACAGAGATCGAGGCGGTTAATAAGCCGAGAGGGGCACTTAAGCATTCCAATGCGTGGTAATAACTGTTCATGGATCACAAACACAGAACTCAGTTCCTGAGGACGGTTTTAATGAGACAACCCACCATGTACTCCTACATGGCCTCTCACCGCTACCTTTACCAAATCGTGTTCACACACTTAGCTCTCAATAGTAGGACATGTTCACACACCTCCGATTCATCCCCGATGAATCAGACCTGACTCAACTCTAAGCAGTAGCAGGCATGACAAACAAGCATGAATGAGTAGGCACACCAGGGCTCAAACAACTCCTACTCATGCTAGTGGGTTTCATCTATTTACTGTGGCAATGACAGGTCATGCAGAGGAAAGGGGTTCAACTACCGCAGCATGTAACAGTTGAATCGTTGTTGTCCTAATGCAGTAAAAGAGAGCAGGAGCGAGAGAGTGGTATTGTATCGGAATGAACAAGGGGGTTTTGCTTGCCTGGCACTTCTGAAGATAGTAAAGCTCTTCATCAGTGTCATCGAACTCATCGTCGGAACATACGTCTACCGAGGGGGAACAACCACCGGCAAAGAGAGAAAGGACACAATCAATGCAATGCACAATATGATGCATGATCATGACATGGAAATATGCTGTGATTTGAGCTAATGCAGCTAGCAACAGAAGGGTTTGAGTTGATTTGAACCAAAGGTTCAAATTCATACTCAAATTATGAATTCATAATGTGCATTATAATGTTTTGATCTAAACAGCAAGGTTAAGTTGTTTAGTCATGCATGAAACCAGTACAGATGGATAGATTGGATTTTTCTGATCATTTTCATATATAAATCTTTTCAATCTGAGTTATAGATTATTTTCTATGATTTTTAGAAGTTTTAACTATTTTCTGGAATAAATAAACCATTACTGATTTATTTAAAATCCAGAAATGATTAAGTGCGTCAGCATGACGTGAGCAGTGCGTCAGCGAGTCAATGGGCCAGCCAGGGTCAAATCTGACCAGTGAGGCCCGCTGGTCAGTGAGACAGAGGTTAATCCCGCGTTGACTTCTACTTTGACTCGCTCCGGGGCCCGCAGTCAGTGTCTAGGGGTGGTCCAGCTGGCGCGGATTAGCGCTAATGACCTCGCCACGTCGGCTATCACCGGAGTTCGGCCGGCGATGACCAATACCGTGGTGGCAACTCGCCGGACCTGCGCTACGAGCGGTGGCCGGATGCGCGGAGACCACATGGGCGTAGCCAGGGCTCGCCCGCATCCAGGGGAGCGGGTGGAAGGCGGCGGGGACGCCGGAGCTCGCCGGAGCAGAGCTTGCGGCGGCGGCCAGAGTTCGGCTTCGAGCGGCGTGGCAGCTAGGGCGGGCAAGCAAACGTGGGAGCAAGGGGGAACGGTAGCGGGGCTCACAGCGGATCCAGAGGCGTCGTCGGCGAGCTCGGGGGAGGTCCGGTGCGGCCGGAACGACGACGGCGATCTCAGGCGGCTGACGATGAAGATGACGGTGGTGGCGATGTTCCAGGCCCTCCCGACTCACGTGGCTCGTCGAGGATGAAGAAGACGACGTGGCGGAGCTCTCAAACACGAGGGCGGTCGAGGGGACAGCGGGGAGCGTGTGGGCAGCGAACGGCGGCGACGTTCGGTTTCAGAAGAGAGAGAGCAGCAGAGGAGGGGATGAGGATGGAAGAGAGTGAGCGAGGGGGTCAGGGGGTGCATGGCATCTCCAGGGTGTCCCGGGGGAAGCGGCAAGCAGGAGCTGGCGGAGAGCGTGCGCGCGCGGGGCGACCATGCACCCAGTCCTTCTGGCAGAGGAGGAAGATGACAAGGGGGCGCTGGTGGGCTGGGCTGGCCACTTGGGCGGCAGGTAAGCGCCAGGTAGGACTTCCCCTTTTATTCTTTTCTATTTCTGTTTTCTGTTTTGATTTGAATCTTGCCACTGTTTGAAATTCCAACAGTTTCAAACCAGTGCCAAAAATCCTCTGAACAATTTTATGTTGCTAGATGGACTTTTCCAAAAGCACATAAAACATTTCAAAGTTATTTGAAAATATATTTTATATATTATGAATATAATTCCAAATTCAAATACAATAATATTTTAAATTCCATGCCCAAAATATTCCACAAAGATGTCCATTATTTTTGGTTTGCTGCAAAAGCCTTGCCAAAAATATCCAACAAATAATAGGAACATTTTGGAAACACTGAATGCAATTTTTCAGGGTTCTTTGCCCTTCTTTTAACTGGATTTTGAGGCTTTCAAAATCCCCTCAGTTCAACTTTCATAATTTAGACATGATGCATGGATGCAATGCCACTAATTACAAGCATTATTCTAGGGCTGTGAGATCGGTATCTTCCGTGCTAAGCGGGTTATTCTCATGATGAGTGTTTATTCACTTGTCCTTGCACGAGAGGGGCGGTAATAGGGATTCCCAGTCCCGAAATCAAATTGCAAATAATTAAAACAAACTCCCCCAGGACTGATGTTGGTATGGATGGTACCCAAGGATTCGGCTAGCCGTGGAGTGTGATTGTTGGTGGAGGGGGAGTAAACCTTTACTTTTATCGCTTGGGAACCGCCACTAATGTGTTTAGCATGGAAGATATCGACAACTAATTGTCGCGAAGTAAACAGGAAGGGTGCTTTCTCAAAATTTCATTTACGTCTGTTTTAAAAACTGAGCTCTGGCACCGCTGCAAATCCCTGCTTCCCTCTTCGAAGGGACTATCTATTTAATTTTATGTTGAGTCATCACCTTCTCAAATAAGCGCCAGATTCTAAGAGCACTATTGTCATCCTCATGCATTGTGTATAGTTAATGTTGGATGCATCATGATTGGATCTTTTCTACCATGATTTACAATGTTTTATCGCTGCTTGAACTTTGGAGGTGCTCTCCATTTATGTTTTGCGGTCTCAGAAAGGGCTAGCGAGATACCACTGTTGTCAAATTATATCATGATTGTTTTGACAAGGTGTTGTCATTTGAGATATTTTATTATTGCTTGCTAGTTGATTATGTCATTGATATGAGTTATTGTTGACATGGTTAGTTATAATCTTTGCTAAAAACCTGGGTGCTACTTAAGCTTATTTATGTAAACAAGAGCAAAAGAGTTCGTAAACATGTTTATTTTCCACTTTTAGTTTATCAACTGAATTTCTTGAGGACAAGCAAAGGTTTCAGCTTGGGGGAGTTGATACGTCTCCATCGTATCTACTTTTCCTAACGCTTTTCTCTTGTTTTGGACTCTAATTTGCATGATTTGAATTAAACTAACCCGGACTGATGCTGTTTTCAGCAGAACTACCATGGTGTTGTTTTTGTGCAGAAATAAAAGTTCTCGGATTGGAACAAAACTTTTTGGAGAATTTTTATACAACAAATGAAATATACTGGAGCCAAGAACCACCGGAGGGGGGCCGCTGGGTGAGCACAACCCACCAGGGTGCCCCCCCTCAGGCGCGCCCAGGTGGGTTGTGCCCACCTGGTGGCCCCGCAGACCCTGATTCCAATGCTATAAAATCCTATTTTTCTAGAAAAAAATAATGGAGGAAGAATTATCTAGTTTTGGAGCCGCCACCACCTCCTGTTCTTCATCGGGAGGCCAGATCTGGAGTCCGTTTTGGGCTTCGGAGAGGGGGATCTTCGATCTTCATCATCACCGACTCTCCTTCATCATCAATTCCATGATGCTCCCCACCGGGAGTGAGTAATTCCTTCATAGGCTCGCCGGTCGGTGAGGAATTGGATGAGATTCATCATGTAATCGAGTTAGTTTTGTTAGGTCTTGATCCCTAGTATCCACTATATTCCGAGATTGATGTTGATATGACTTTGCCATGCTTAATGCATGTCACTTTGGGCCCGGGTGCCATGATTTCAGATTTGGACCATTTATGTTATCACCATTATATCTATGTTCTAGATCCGATCTTGCAAGTTATATTCACTTATTACGTGTTATGATCCATAAACCCCGGAGTGACAGTAGTCAGGATGCTTTCCGGTGATGACCGTAGTTTGAGGAGTTCATGTATTCACTATGTGCTAATGCTTTGTTCCGGTTCTCTATTAAAAGGAGGCCTTAATATCCCTTAGTTTTCATATGGACCCCGCTGCCACGGGAGGGTGGGACAAAAGATGTCATGCAAGTTCTTTCCATAAGCATGTATGACTATTTACGGAATACACGCCTACATTATATTTATGAACTAGAGCTAGTTTTGTATCGCCCTAGGTTATGACTGTTATATGATGAATATCATCCAACGAATCCACCGATCCAATGCCTACGAGTTTCTCTTATATTTTTCTTGCTAAGTTACTACTGCTACTGTTACTGCTACAAAATCGTAGCTATCATTGTCACGGTTACTGTTACTGTTACCACTGATACTACTTTGCTACTGATCAATTTGCTGCAGATAATTAATCTCCAGGTGTGGTTGAATTGACAACTCAGCTGCTAATACTTGCAAATATTCTTTGGCTCCCCTTGTGCCAAATCAATAAATTTGGGTTGAGTATTCTACCCTCAAAAACTGTTGCGATCCCCTATACTTGTGGGTTATCAACTGTATGCCGTATATCGCACACACCTTGATTTGGCTAACTATTTCTGTTGTGTTGCCTAATCACAAACAGTTCATCTGAGTGAACTGTATGCTGTATATCGCACACACCTTCATCTGTCGGACCGTTTCTGCTATTATGCTCATCGCAAACAGTTCATTTGAGTGAACTGTATGCCACCCATCGCACACACAACTACAATCCGAATCGTGTTTGATGTCTCCGCCATCGCAAACGTTTTGTATCTTTTTTGATGGTTTTATTACATCACCGTTTGGGGTTAATGCATCTCACATAGTTTCGTTGAAGGGTCTCTGATTGTAGTGTCGCGTTAGCAGCACCCTGCAGTAGTGCACAACCGCGTCCGGCCTAATTGGAACAAACCCACAAACACACCCAACTCCCTTCTGCACACCAATCTCAAGCAAACTAACACCCGAAAGAAATGGCTCATTGCACCATAAAAAATGTCTACACCCTCCAAAAATCGCCCACGGAACCCCCGGGTTCACACCAAGGCGCAAACACAGGGGGGTAGGAAATCTCATTGGAACAAATTGGTCGCCCACCACCGCAGAAGAAACCAGCGGCCCCCACCTTGATTTGCCGTGGAAGAAGGGGAAATGCCCGCGATTCCGCCTCGGTTCACTGGGAGTAAGCGGAAGAGGGGAAGTAATGGTGAAGTGGGGAGGAGTGGAGTGAGCTGTGTGCCGTTACAAGTGAGCGAGTAGTTCGGGGGAAGAAGAGGAGAGGGGATTGTGCGCGAGGAATCCGACGATTGGAGAAAGAATTAGCATGGGCCCACTTGCCGTAGAGAGAACGGGGAAACGACTGTCATCTCGCGCGTGATTAGATCGAGCAGTTATCGCGCGGGAGGCTATGAAACGTCCAATTCAGATCGGACGGGATTGAATGCGTTCAGATCTGAAAACAAAATTAAAACGTTTGGAAAATACAAATTTCATACATATTTTAGAGTATATATTCACTCATTTTGCTCCATATGTAGTTCATACAGGAATATCTAAAAATACTTATATTTAGGAACAGAGGGAGTATAATGTACCACTTGTTAATTTACCTTTCCACCTTATTCTATTTTTCTTCTTTCTTGTTCTCGTATTCAATGGCAGCCAACCTTGAGACCCTAGGGACGATCTAGGACATGTTTGGCTGCTCGCATTAGGCCCAGCCAGGCTAGGGCGGGATGTTTTTGGGCTTTCTGGTTACCTGGGTCGCATCCAAATCTTGGCCCGCACAAAACTTAAAGCAGTGCTCAGCCAGACCCGCTAGGAACGACCGGATCGGTCGTTTCCAGCGAGCCAGGCTCGAGCGATGCAGCGGAGGGGAACGCCGTGATGTCTACTACACAACTTGTTCTTGTAGACTCGTGTTGGGCCGCCAAGCGCAGATTTTTGTAGGACAGTAGCAATATTCCCTCAAGTGGATGACCTAAGGTTTATCAATCCATGGGGGCATAGGATGAAGATAGTCTCTCTCAAACAACCCTGCAACCAAATAACAAAATGTCTCTTGTGTCCCCAACACACCAAATACAATGGTAACTTGTATAGGTTCACTAGTTCGGCGACGAGATGGTGATACAAGCGTAGTAATGATAGTAGGTATTGACTTTTGTAATAGGAACAATAAAAAACAACAAGGTAGCAATTGATAAAACAGAGCACAAACGTTATTGCAATGCTTGAAAATGAGGCCTAGGGTCCGTACTTTCACTAGTGCAACCTCTCAACAATGCTAATATAATTGGATCGTATAACCATCCCTCAACGTGCGATGAAGAATCACTCCAAAGCTCCTATCTAGCGGAGAACATAAGAAGAAATTGTTTGTAGGGTACAAAACCACCTCAAAGCTATTCTTTACGATCAATCTATCCTAGAGTTCGTACTAAAATAACACCAAGCTATTCTTTCCGATCGATCTAACCAGGAGTTCGTACTAAAATAACACCATATGATACACATAAACCAACTCTAATGTCACCTAGATACTCCAATGTTACCGCGAGTATCCGTGAGTTGATTATACGATATGCATCAAACAACTTCAGATTCATAATACTCAATCCAACACAAAGAACCTCAAAGAGTGCCCCAAGATTTCTACCGGAGAAACAAAGATGAGAACGTGCATCAACCCCTACGTAGATTACCCCAATGTCACCTCAGGAATCCGCGAGTTGAGTGCCAAAACACATATCAAGTGAATCAGTATGGTACCCCATTGTCACCATGGGTATTCATAGCAAGACATACATCAAGTGTTCTCAAATCCATAAAAGTATTCAATCCGATAAAAACGAAATCTCAAAGGGAAAACTTAAGCCATCACAAGAAGATAGAGAGGGGAAAACACCATATGACCCACTATATTAACAAACCCGCGATACATCAAGACCGTGACATCTCAAGAACAAGATAGAGAGAGATATTAAACACATAGCTACTGGTACAAACCCTTAGCCCCGAGGGTGGGCTAGTCCCTCCTCATCATGGTGGCCGCCGAGATGATGAAGATGGCCACCGGTGATGATTTCCCCCTTCGGCAGAGTGCCGGAACGGGGTCTAGATTGGTTTTTCGTGGCTACAGAGGCCCGCGGCGGTGGAACTTCTGATCCAGGGTTATTTCTAATGGTTTCTCTATTTATAGGATTTTTTGGCATCGGTTTCACGCGAAGATGGGCCTCGAGGTGAGCACAGCCCACCATGCCACGGGTTGGGCTTCAGGCGCGCCCCGGTGGGTTGTGCCCTCCTCATGGCTCTTTTGGCCCTTCCACGAAGCTCCGGGGGTCTTTTTTGTTCCAAAAAAAATCGTCAAAAAGTTTCAGCTCATTTGGAGAACTTTCATTTCTGCACAAAAAACAACACCACGGTAGTTCTGCCAAAAATAGCGTCAGTCCGGGTTAGTTCCATGAAAATCATACCAAAACCATATAAAATTGTTGTAAACATGGCATGAATACTTCATAAATTATAGATACGTTGGAGACGTATCAGCATCGCCAAACTTAATTCCTACTCGTCCTCGAGTAGGTAAATGATAAAAGAAATAATTTAGGAAGTGTGAATGCTAGCACAGTGCATAAGTTTGGTCAATGATAATTTCAATCACTTTTCCTAGCATCCTAAAAGTAACTCTTTCTCATAAAACTCATCATGACAAAGTAGCAAACAATTCACATGTTAAGGTTCAAACAATGAATTCTCTTGAAACTCAACAACCTATATTATTAGTCATCAATCAATTGCAATTCAACTTATTCAACAGAGTCTAAGTAAGAGCTCCACATAATCAATCATCATATAGTCTTCCATGATTGCTAGTACTCAAAGCATATTCTTAGAACAAATGGCATCCATCGAACACAGAGAAAGATAGGGGCTTAATGTTTCGCCTCCCAACTCTTTTATCAAAGAGATTATTGTCAACAATAATAAATCATGATAAAATATTTTTGACTAGCCATATGTGCCTAGATATTTCCCCACCACATGATGCTTGCCAACTAGAGAATAATTGAGGTTGAAATGAGAATGCATACTATTGACTCTTGCATAAAAGTAAATACTGAAAAGTAAAAGATAGGCCCTTCGCGGAGGGAAGCAGAGGTTGTCAAGTGCTTTTTATTTTTGGATGCCCAAGCTCTTAATGCAAAGGAACGTCACATTATGTTGCCCCTTATGATAGCAACCTTTATTATGCAGTCCGTTGCTTTTATTACTTTTCCATCACAAGTAGTTCGTACAACGCTCAATTTTCCCTTACAATAAAAGATTAAACATATTTAGGAGAATTTTTTATTGCTTTATGTACCGATGAAAACTTACTTAAGGGATCTTATTAAATCCATAGGTAGGTATGGTGGACACTCATGGCAAGAAACTGGGTTTAAGGGTTTTTGGATGCACATGTAGTATCTCTACTTAGTACGAATTTTTGGTTAGCAAAGGATCCTAAGCAAACACCACATGTTGGAGGATCCATGACAATATAACTTCTTTGAAAATATACCCAAACATAACTCATTACATTGTCTTCCTTGTCCAACTTCAACTAATTTGCTCAAGTTTGAAAATAATTAATGGGTATTCACAATCATAGAAGATGTCCAAGATAATATATTTGCATGTGAAAGTTCTCTTCCTTATACTAATCATTCATGAATTGCTTGTATGACCAATATTGTGATTGTCAAGCTTCAAAAGATTTCACTTTCTAATCCCAATGTGAAGCTACCACTAGGCATGATATGAACATATAATTTCAACTTCATGATATTCAATTCATTCAACAATTTACTCATAGGATATAGGTGAAGCAAAAGAGTAAAAGGCAAACTACACCAAAAAGATATAAGTGAAGATCAAGCAAGTAGTTAAGTAAATGGGTAGCTAATTGAGGACTCTCTTTTATTTAAAAACTTTCAGATCTAAGTATATTATCAATCAGCAAGCAAAATAAAATAAAATGACATTCCAACAATAGCACACGTCATGTGAAGAAGCAAAAACTTAGGCTCAACCGAGACTAACCGATAATTGTTGAAGAAGAAAGGTGGGATGCCTACCGGGGCATCCCCATGCTTAGATGCTTGAGACTTATTGAAATTTTATCTTGGGATGCCTTGGTCATACCCAAGCTTGAGCTTTGTGTCTCGTTAATTCCTTTTGTATCATGGTTTCCCTAAATCTTAAAAACTTCATCCACACAAAACTCAACAAGAACTCATGAGATACGTTAGTATAAATCAATGCATAACTGTAACGCCTGGATAATTGATACGTCTGCAACGTATCTATAATTTATGAAGTATTCATGCTATTATATTATCCATCTAGGATGTTTTATATGCATTTATATGCTATTCTATATGATTTTTGGGACTAACCTATTAACCTAGAGCCTAGTGCCAGTTTCTGTTTTTTCCTTGTTTTGAGTATTGCAGAAAAGGAAAACCGAACGGAGTCCAATTGACCTGAAATTTGACGGAGATTATTTTTGGACTAGAAGAAGCCCACGGAGCATCGGAGATGGACCAGAAGAGTTCTGAGGCACCCATGAGGGTGGGGGCCGCCCCCTACCCCCTGGGTGCGCCCCCTACCTTGTGGCCGCCTCGGAGACCCCCCCTGACTTGTTCCCGACGCCAAAACCTCTTATATATATAGAAACCCCCAGAACATAACCTAGATCGGGAGTTCCGCCACCGCAAGCCTCTGTAGCCACCAAAAACCAATCGGGACCCTGTTCCGACACCCTGCTAGAGGGGGGATCCATCACCGGTGGCCATCTTCATCATCCTGGTGCTCTCCATGACGAGGAGGGAGTAGTTCACCCTCGGGGCTGAGGGTATGTACCAGTAGCTATGTGTTTGATCTCTCTCTCTCTCTCTCTCTCTCTCTCTCTCGTGTTCTTGATCCGGCACGATCTTGATGTATCGCGAGATTTGCTATTATAGTTGGATCTTATGATGTTTCTCCCCCTCTACTCTCTTGTAATGGATTGAGTTTTCCCTTTGAAGTTATCTTATCGGATTGAGTCTTTAAGGATTTGAGAACACTTGATGTATCTCTTGCATGTGCTTATCTGTGGCGACAATGGGATATCACGTGATCTACTTGATGTATGTTTTGGTGATCAACTTGCGGGTTCCGTGACCTCGTGAACTTATGCATAGGGGTTGGCACACGTTTTCGTCTTGACTCTCCGGCAGAAACTTTGGGGCACTCTTTGAAGTTCTTTGTGTTGGTTGGATAGATGAATCTGTGATTGTGTGATGCATATCGTATAATCATACCCACGGATACTTGAGGTGACATTGGAGTATCTAGATGACATTACGGTTTTGGTTGATTTGTGTCTTAAGGTGTTATTCTAGTACGAACTCTATGATAGATCGAACGGAAAGAATAGCTTCGTGTTATTTTACTACGGACTCTTGAATAGATCGATCAGAAAGGATAACTTTGAGGTGGTTTCGTACCCTACAATAATCTCTTCGTTTGTTCTCTGCTATTAGTGACTTTGGAGTGACTCTTTGTTGCATGTTGAGGGATAGTTATATGATCCAATTATGTTATTATTGTTGAGAGAACTTTCACTAGTGAAAGTATGAACCCTAGGCCTTGTTTCCTAGCATTGCAATACCGTTTGTGCTCACTTTTATCATTAGTTACCTTGCTGTTTTTATATTTTCAGATTACAAAAACCCATATCTACCATCCATATTGCACTTGTATCACCATCTCTTCGCCGGACTAGTGCACCTATACAATTTACCATTGTATTGGGTGTGTTGGGGACACAAGAGACTCTTTGTTATTTGGTTGCGGGATTGCTTGAGAGAGACCATCTTCATCCTACGCCTCCCACGGATTGATAAACCTTAGGTCATCCACTTGAGGGAAATTTGCTACTGTCCTACAAACCTCTGCACTTGGAGGCCCAACAACGTCTACAAGAAGAAGGTTGTGTAGTAGACATCAAGCTCTTTTCTGGCGCCGTTGCCATGGAGGTGAGTGCTTGAAGGTATATCTTTAGATCTTGCAATCGAATCTTTTAGTTTCTTTTTTATCACTAGTTTAGTCTATAAAAGAAAACTACAAAAAAAATGGAATTGAGGGTGCCTCGTATGCTTCATCTTTTTAATATCTTTCATGAAAATTAGGATTATGATAATTGTGCCAAAATGTTAGAAGAAGAATGCATTAAAATGTTTGGCACTAAATCTTTGAATGATGAGCATGATTGCAATGTTGTTAGTATGAACTCTTTGAATATCCATAGTACTAATGATGATTGCACTAGTCATGATGAAAATGTCTCTTATAAGCATGTCAACTTTTGTGGAATACATAGAGCTTGCAAGTACACACCAAATAGGGAAGATAGATTTTGCAAGAGGCTTAAGTATTTGGAAACTAAATGGTTGCAAGAAAGGCTAGATGATTGTGCTGAAAGATTCAATATTTATCGCCATCCTTGTGAACTTTGCAATGAACATGGTCATTTAAAGCTCCAATGCTATTTGTTTCATGATCAAATCGTGTCCAAAAATTGTGATAACTTGATTTCCCTTGAGCATCATAAAGAGCTTAGTCTTCTTTTGGGGTATGAAGAAATGAAACGTATAACTGAGGGTATTCCAAAATTTAATCTTGATAGATTTCTTGATTTTGATCTAGAAGAAATTTTTATGTATTGTGCGGTGAATTGCATTGAAAATCCTTATATTGCCAATTACATAAAGACAAGAAAACAAATAGAAGATGAAGAGAATACTAATGAAAGGGAAGAGACTTCCCAATATCTTCCTATTATTTCTTATGATGAATCAGGTAACGAGGAGGAGCCTTCTATTCAACCAATCTCATTAATAAGGAGCTCCAAAAAGAGGATTAAACCCACACATGATGTGAAGAAGAAAAAGAAAAGACGGAGAAGCAAAGGTAAAAAGGTATCCCTCCCAAATGATGTTGCTCCTATTACTCATTGTGACGATGATAATTGCTATACTATTGGTGCTATCCATACTATTAATGATGATAGTGATTATGCTTATGATATGAAAAGGCCCGAGCTTGGGGATGCTATGTTAGATGAGAATGACATGTTTGAGAATTTATTTGCTGCAATTAATGTTTGTCCCAAGCTTGGGGATGCCATGTTTAATGAAGAGGATATTTTTAGTCCCCCAAGTTTTGATATGCAAATTTATTATGATGACAGCATGCCTCCTATTTATGATGGTTATATTGATGAAAGTGGGTTTGGAAGAGTGTCAACTTTAGGAAGTAATGATTCCACTATTTTGGAGGGTGTTGAATCTTATTGTGACAATTATGAAAGTGGATTTGGAGAGGTCATGACTTTATTTAGTAATGATTCCACTATCTTGGAAGAGGTTTCAATCGATTATGATGAGAACAAAGTTGCTACTTATGATGATTATTATGATGACACTTATGCTATTAAAAGTAGTGATGATTGTATTTATAAAACTTGTCATGATTATGATTACCCTTTTTCTGAACATTACTCTTTTAATGTGGAAACAATTTATAGTATTCGAGTTTCTTATGATACTCCCATTATTCCGATTGAGAAGAATTTTGCTTATGTAAAGAGTAGTAAATTTTCTATGCTTGTAGATCATGAAAAGAATGCTTTATGTGATGGTTATATTGTTGAATTTATTCATGATGCTACTGAAAATTATTATGAGGGAGGAATATATGCTTGTAGGAATTGCAATAATTTCAAGTTTCCTCTTTATGTTCTTAAAATCTTGAAGTTTTGCTTGTTTTACCTTCCTATGCTAGTTGTTTCATGTTACCATAAGTTGTTTGCTCACAAAATCCCTATGAATAGGAAGTGGGTTAGACTTAAATGTGCTAGTCATATTCTTCATGATGCTCTCTTTATATTTCAATTCTTATCTTTTATGTGAGCATCATTGAAATCATCATGCCTAGCTAGGGGCGTTAAACGTTAGCGCTTGTTGGGAGGCAACCCAATTTTATTTTTGTTCCTTGCTTTTTGTTACTTGCTTTTTGTTCCTGTTTAGTAATAAATAAATCATCTAGCATCTGGTTAGATGTGGCTTTATTTTTTAATTAGTGTTTGTGCCAAGTAAGACCTATATGATCTTCTTGGATGATAATTATTTGATCTTGCTGAAAAAGACAGAAACTTTCTGCTCACGAAAACAATTGTTAAAAATCACCAGAAAGTTATAAAATACTGATTCCAATTGCAGTAGATCAATAATCAAATTATCTAGGTCTTCTTATTTTGGCAGAATTTTCTGAGTTCCAGAAGTTTACGTTTGATACAGATTACTACAGACTGTTCTGTTTTTGACAGATTCTGTTTTCGTTGTGTTGTTTGCTTATTTTGATGAATCTATGAGTAGTATTTGAGGGTATGAACCATAGAGAAGTTGGAATAAAGTATATATTATACCAATATGAATTTAGAATGATTTCACAACAGTACCTAAGTGGTGATTTATTTTCTTATACTAACGGAGCTTACGAGTTTTCTGTTAAGTTTTGTGTTGTGAAGTTTTCAGGTTCTGGGTAAAGATTCGATGGACTATGGAATAAGGAGTGGCAAGAGCCTAATCTTGGGGATGCCCAAGGCACCCCAAGGTAATATTCAAGGATAACCAAGAGCCTAAGCTTGGGGATGCCCCGGATGGCATCCCCTCTTTCGTCTCCGTTCATCGGTAACTTTACTTGGAGCTATATTTTTATTCACCACATGATATGTGTTTTGCTTGGATCGTCATTTTGCTAGGATTTGCTTGCTGTTATTTAGAATAATGTTTTGCATCTTTATTTTCAATAAAAATGTCAAGGATAGCCTTTACCATGCTTATTTTGCAAGTATACATGTTGCTATTTCAAAATAGAAAGTTTACCGCTGTTGCAAAAATTCCCTAGAAAAGTCAGAATGTGATAAAATGTTGAAACTTTTTGCATAATAAGCTCTGATAAATTTTCTACAGTGTGGTAGAATTTCATAATGTTTGGAGTTAGGGAAGTATTGATACTCTTGCATTCTTTACAGACTGTACTGTTTTGGCAGATTGTTGTTATGTTTGCTTGTTTAATGATTCTATTTGAGGATAGGAGTATTAAATATACAGAGACCTTTAGTATGCAATGTTGAATAATAATTTTAGTGATTTGTTACAATAGAGAATGATAAGGTTTTTGCATTGGTTTATACTAACTTATCTCACGAGTTCTTGTTGAGTTTGGTGTGGATGAAGCTTTCAAGATTTAGGAAACCGTGATATACAAGGAATTAAGGAGACACAAAAGTTGAAGCTTGGGGATGCCCAAGGCACCCCAAGATAATATTTCAAGAAGTCTCAAGCATCTAAGCTTGGGGATGCCCCGGTAGGCATCCCACCTTTCTTCTTCAACAATCATCGGTTAGTATCGGTTGAGCCTAAGTTTTTGCTTCTTCACATGATGAGTGCTATCCTTGAAATGTCGTTTTATTTTGTTTTTCTTGCTGTTTGAATAATATCCCAAGATCTGAAATTCTTAAATGAGAGAGAGTCTTCACATAGCTGCATAATTATTTAACTACTGATCTTCACTTATATCTTTTTGGAGTAGTTTGTCATTTACTCGTGTGCTTCACTTATATCCTATGAGTAAATGGTTGAATGATTTGAATGTCATAAATATGAAATTATATATGTTTCATATGCCTTTTCCATGGGGAGTAATGCCTTCACATATAAGAAGTAGAGGTGGTAAATTTTTTGAAGGATAGCAAACATTGTATTGGTCACTTGAACAATTCATGAAAGAATATTGAAGGAAGAAAGATTTCACATATAAATATACTATCTTGGACATCTTCTATGATTGTGAGACCCATTAATTATTTTCAAACCTGAGCAAATTAGTTGAAGTTGGACAAGGAATACAACATAATGAGTTATGCTTGGGTATATTTGTATAGAAGTTATATTGTTATGGATCCTGTAACATGTGGTGCTTGCTATTTAGAATCCTTTGCTAGCCAAATTATCTGTACTAAGCGGGAATACTGCTTGTGCATCCAATTTCCTTGAACCAAGTTTCTTCCATGAGTATCCACCATATCTACCTATATGCGGTATTTACCTGCCGTTCCAAGTAAATTTGCACGTGCCAAACTCTAAATCTTCAAATAATAATCTGTTTTGTATGCCCGAATCGCTCATGTAGCGACTAGGGGCTGTCAGTATCTTCCATGCTAGGTGGGTTATTCTCACGATGAGTGGACTCCGCTCATCATTCACGAGAAAATGGCTGGTAACTGGGATGCCCAGTCCTATGATCAAAAGATCAAAAACAAAATCGCAAATAATTTAAAGAAAACTCCCCCAGGATTGTTGATAGTTGGACGGCACCCATTGTTTCGTTCAAGCCGTGGAGTGTGATTGTTGGTGGACGGGGAGTAAAATCTTTACCTTTCTGTTTGGGAACCGCCTATAATGTATCTAGTATGGAAGATATTGGGAACTCTTGGTCGTTATGTTGACAATGAAAGCATACCTCTCAAAATTATTTTCATCTTTGTTTTTGCTTCGAGCTCTGGCATCTCTGCAAATCCCTGCTTCCCTCTGCGAAGGGCCTATCTTTTACTTTTATGCAAGAGTCAATAGTATTACTTCTCATTCCAACCTACTTCTTAGTTGGCAAGCATCATGTGGTGGAGAAAGATCTAAGCATATATGGCCATTCAAATATATTTGATCATGAATTATTACTGTTGACAATTATCTATATGATAAATAAGTTGGGAGGCGAAACATTAAGCCCCTATCTTTCTCTATGTTCGATGGATGCTATTTGTTCTAAAAATATGCTTTGAGAGGTAGCAATCATGGAAGACTATATGATAGCTGAGTATGTGGGATTTGCTAAATCAAAGCTCTTACATAGACCCTTCCTGAAAATAAGATGAAATGCAATTGTTTGATGACTGAGAACGGTTTGTTAGTTTTCAAGAAAGTTTATGGTCTATGCTTTAACATGTGAATAGCTTGTTACTTGATCATGAAAGGTTTTACGAGTTGAGCTACTGTTATGACATATAATGATGCTAGAAAAGGTGATTGAAATTATCATTGATCAAACTTGTGCACCTGCTAGCATTCACACTTCATAAATTATTTCTTTTATCATTTACCTACTCGAGGACGAGCAGGAATTAAGCTTGGGGATGCTGATACGTCTCCAACGTATCTATAATTTATGAAGTATTCATGCTATTATATTATCCATCTAGGATGTTTTATATGCATTTATATGCTAATTATATGATTTTTGGGACTAACCTATTAACCTAGAGCCCAGTGCTAGTTTCTGTTTTTCCCCTTGTTTTTGAGTATTGCAGAAAAGGAAAACCAAACGGAGTCCAATTGACCTGAAATTTGATGGAGATTAATTTTGGACCAAAAGAAGCCCACGGAGCATCGGAGATGGACCAGAAGAGTCCCGAGGCACCCACGAGGGTGGGGGGCACGCCCTACCCCCTTGGGCGTGCCCCCCTACCTCGTGGCCTCCTCGGTAGGGATGGCAATGGGGACAATCCTGTCGTGGAATTGTCACGGCAGATGTCCTCGAGCTAGGACTTAGTCGTGGAGCCATCGCAACTAGGAAGCTTGAAGGGGTTAATGCGGGACAAGGAACACGAGGGTTTATACTGGTTCGGCCCCTTATGGTGAAGGTAAAAGCCTACGTCCAGTTTGAGGTGGTATTGATTAGGGTTACGATCACCAGGGAGCTAAACAGCTATGCCCGGCTCTCGATGAGATTGTTGTCGCCCCTAAACCGCTGCTGGGTCGTCCCTTTATATAAGGAGGCTGACGCCCTGCAGCTCTCAGAGTCCCGGCCGGCTCATAAGAGTGTCCGGCTCGGACTCTCAACTATTCTTGCCTTACACTACAAGTTCTATCATAACAATGATTGTAATTACGAGCCTTAAGCCATATCCGGGTCTTAGCCCATCTCTGGCCCATCGTCTTCAACCTTGGCTTCGGGCTTCTGGCAATGACCATACGAGTAACCCGGCCCCTCCTGGCGGGTGACTCTAAGGTCTATATCCTCAACATTAGGCCCCAGATTGATTTGAGCCGGCTCATGTCAATCTTCAACTCTTCTGACAGAAAAAATCTCCGGCTTACCATTCATGTGAAGGCCATAACCCGGCGTGACGTCATCCTTTGGACTTCGGATAATCCGCCGTGACGTCATCCTCCATTAAGTCCGTTTTTTACTCCGCCAGATCCGCAACGGATCTTTCTCTTTACTATCATCCCGAAAATCAAGGCGTTCCGTGGGGAGATAACCACGCCGTGGTCTCCTTGAATTTCGCGCCCACTTATGACCTTGCCTTATAAATAGGCCGGTCCGACGGGCTCTTCTCACGCTCCCTTCTCTGTCATCTTCCTCCTCTCACTGTCCCGTGCTGCTCGAGCTCCGCCGCCGTCGCCGCCGCGGGTCTCCTCGTCGTCACCAGCTCAGGCCGCTGCATCACCCTGAACGGACCAGAGAAACGTGACAACCTCCGTGGCTCTCCAGCTCCGGTAAGTCTTGCTTGTCCTGTAGGATAGATCTACCATAGGGTTCGTCCGTGTTCTTCGCCATTGCCACAAGCTTCGGTAGTTCTCCTAGTCACTGCCCTTGTTTGATCTTTAGCCTTGTATAGAACTAGTGCGGCAGTTGTTTAGGACTCATTTCAAATGCCCGTAGATCTCTTTCTACTGCATGAATGCTTCGTTCGAGCTCAAGAACATCCCCTGTGCCCGTATTTTAGGTCTAGAAAATTTTCTTTGGACCGACCATTTTGATCCAAAAAAGTTATTGCAGTATGTGAAACCTGTTTTACCACACTTAGTAAAAACTGCAACCATTGAATCTTGGCGGCTTATAATTCCGGTTTAAAGAAACCACGCGCTGTAGAATCCTCCGGTTTAAAGAAAACCATGCTTCGTAGATTCCTCCGGCTTAACTGTGATAAGGCCGTAGATAATCAACTTATTCTGAATGCCCCTGCGGCTTAAGTAACCCACTGTACCTGAGTATATATCATTAGTCCCCTTCATAAGCCGCCACCTTAGTTTGGAACTGTAGATCTCCGGCTTATAATTAACCCGGACATTTTCCTTTTTGTCATAGACTGCCAACTTTCACCATGCCTCCCAAGGCTCCCATCACTTGCAACTGGATGAGGTCCAACGTGACCAACGAGACCCTAGCTGATTTTGTTAAGTCAGGATATCTGCCCAAGAAAGACATCATGTCCTACCGTGCCCCTGACCCGTCAGAAGAAAGGCCACAGCCAAAGGATGGGGAGGTAGTGATTTTTGCAGATCACATGAGCCGGGGCTTTGCACCGCCCGGCTCAAAGTTTTTTAGGGACGTGCTCAATTTCTTCGACTTGCGGCCCCAAGACATAGGACCCAACTCAGTGTCCAACACCTACAATTTCCAAGTCTTCTGCGAGGTTTACCTTGGAGAAGAGCCGAGTCTGCTGCTCTTCAGAGAGCTGTTTTACTTAAACCGTCAGAATGAGTGTGCCAATGGGCCAAGTCTGGAGTTAGGTGGCATCTCCATCCAGCGGCGTAGGGACTGTCTTTTCCCTTACGCAGAGCCGCCGAGCCACCCAAAGGATTGGAACATGACTTGGTTCTACTGCCAAGATACATCCCCGGCTGACGAAAGCTCGCTGCCCGGCTTTCGCCCAACACGTCTGGAGCCGACTCACCCACTGTCGGACAAGCTGACTCAAGCGGAGCGCCAGCCTCTGCTCCCCACGATCAACAAAACCAAAGCTCTCCTAGGTAATGGTCTGAACGGAATCGACCTGGTCCGGGTCTGGATCTCATGGCGGGTGATCCCATTGAGCCGCCGCCCCGGCTTAATGTGTGAGTACACCGGACGAAAGGATGACCCTCAGAGGCACAGCCGCAATGATCTTCCAGAAGACGTTGCAGAGGAGATGACCAAGGCTCTTTTAAACGAGAGCCTGGCAGACTGCGGAAGGACCGGGTTAGCCCCCTTCTGCAAGACCAACCCAGCCCCAGCGGTAAGCCGCTGACTTTAATGTTTTATCTCCTTCTGCATATAACCTGCATCTGAACCGTTTTGAGAATTCATCATTGTATTTTTCAGGCTGATGATAAGTTCTGGCGGGTCAAATATGACCATGAGGCGGCCAAGAAGGCCAGGAAGGCGAAGAAAGCCGCCAAGAAAGCCGCCCCTCGCAAAAAGGAAGCAGGCCTACTGCTTCGGAGCTGATGCAATTAAGCGACAGCTCCGAGTCAGAGGTAACCCCCAAGCCTTTAAATTCTTGCTGTACTTGTTATTTGTTGCTGTTTTCCTTATCAACACTTGCTCATTGACAGGATGACACCGGCGCCAGTAACCCGGTGGTTGAAGAGGTAATGTCACTTTCCTCCGACTCGGAGCCCTTACCACAGCTGAAAGTCCGAAGGGTAACCCGGAAAGTAAGCTTTTCACATCCTTTAGCTTACCAAGACCCTCAATTTATTTTGAAGCGACAGGTTCATGAAAGACGGCGTCACACCCGGACCAACAAGGACACCGATCTCTCCGCCGGGTTACCCGACGCAACAAGGAAGCGTCGAACTGAGGTTTTTTCTCACTTGTACCCTTTTCATCCGTTGGCGGGTGTTATCCGTCAGCCACTCAATTCTTCTGACTCCAATTATCAGGAGACCTCCCCTTCTTCGGGCGACTCTATGCAGTCGAGTCTTCCGACTTTCAAGACCGCGCCCGGGTAATGACAACCATCTTACATTATCTTTGTCTGTACTTACTCTTTGTGTGCTTAACACTTCTGTCTTTTCAGTGCCCAGGCAAAACTCACCAAAAGAGCAAAGAAGACCAGATCAGCCGGAGTGCTGGATTTGCCTGAGCCGGATGTGACGGTTCAAGAACCACCAGCTGCCTCCGCCCCCGAAGCTACCACTCCAATGGACACAGCACCTGAAGCCACTGCCCCAACTACCAAGGCAACGACCGAAGCTTCGGTTAACCCGGAGGCCTCCGGCTCAGCTCCACCAGCAGACGACCCGGACGTGGTAATCACCCGGACGGAGTTTGTTGAGCCGGGGAGACCGACCGTGTTGGCCAAGTGCTCCGCTAAGGGGGAGTTGCTGCAGCCCCACCGGGCGAATCTGGACCTCTCCAACTACAGCAACCTGAGCATTGGAGAGCTCGTCTCTGGCTACATCAGCCAAGTACACAAGAGCTGGGACGCCGAGGTCGCCATGGTAAACCAGATCCAGCAAAAATCTGAGGTATCCTTCTGCTATCTTCTTACTTACTGCATAGTTACCTTTGCCATGCTAGCCCCCAAGTCGACGACTTATGATTTGAATATGTTGTAGACTTAGGTTCCGGCTTACTCAATTGAGCCGGCAGTATGTAGATAGATACGTTCAATATGCATTAGCCCCCAAGTGCCAAGTGTCTTTGCTTGGAAAGTGCTTGGGACTTATATAGTAACTGCTCATGTCATAACCCGGAAATTTATACAGGCTGTGGGCAAGAAGCTAGAGGCGGACCTTGCGGATCTCAAGAGCCGGCTGAAGATGCAGGAGATGGAGACCCGGAAGGCAAACGCCAAGTTTGTATCCAGCATTGCCACGCAAGAAAAGTTGAAGACCGAGTTTGATGCTGAGAGAAAAGCCTGGGCCGAAGAGAAGGCCGCACTGGTGACTCGGGCGGAACAGGCGGAGAAGGCTCTCTCTGAGAAGACCGCCGAGCTCTCCGGCCTAAAGCGCCAGGTTTCCCAAATGGTGGCCGCCATCTTCGGTAAGTCGCCTCACCGGCTTTCATCCATGTTAGAATGTTTACATCTCATGATTCATCCTTGTCGCCGGCTTATCGATTATGTTAAACAGGTCCCAGAAGTGCCAACCTCAACCAGAGCATGGTCACAAAGCTAAAGGCCGTGTACACCCTGGTGGAGCAGCTCTACACCGGGTCACAGCGCGCCTTAGCTGTGGTGGCCCTATCCAACGAGGTGCCGACTCACCTGGCAGAAGTCCTGCGCCGGCTCGCCGTTCTGCCTCAGCGGATCCAAGAGCTGCGACGGGCCTCTGCGAGAGCCGGAGCGATTGACGCGCTGAGCCGGGCCAAGGCATTCCTGCCGGAGTTAGACCCGGCGCACATCGCCCTTGGCTATCCAAGTCTGAAGGAGGACGGCTCAGCTTTCGACCAGAAGGACTTCGCAGCGTGCGTGAAGGCTGTACGCCCGGTGGCCACCCTTATCGGGAACGACACGGATCTGACCAAGTACCAGCCGGGTTATGATGCGGAGAATCAGAGGATTCCAACCCCTCGCTATGAAGCCCTCAACCTGATCCCTCCGGCTCGTCAGCACACCTTCGCCCCGGAGATTGACCCGGCCGGGTTAATTGACGAGGAAGCCCTATTCGAAGCTCTCAGCGGCATCGACTGGAAGTCATCAACCTTCCAGGTGTTGGGATCAGCCGGAGGAGAAGACAGGAACGAGCAGGAGACTTCAACTCAGCGGGCATCGTGTCTCGGCTGGCGGTTTACCAAACAATGTTCCACCCGTCTTAGACTTGATGAGTTTTTGTAATAGAATAGGTGCAACAGTTCATTTCTGCCGTGCCATCGTGCACGTATTGAATGCGAAAGTCCTTTGAAGTTGTCTCTTTGATATTTCTCTGGGTTATAACCATCCCTTTGTTTTTCTCAACCTCAAAGAGGTGCCTTTAAATAACCTGCATAGAAAGGCAAATCACAAGTCTCAAGGCAGCTTACCGCCCTGAGAATCAGGTGTTTTGGATAGATAACCCGGAATATGAATCAAAAAAGACTGGTCCTCAATTATATCCTTAACACAACCGTAATAATACACTTAGCGGCCTGTAAGCATACTTCCGGTTTAGATAACCCGGGTAACAAGGTTGGTATCTTAACTCCGATTTACCTGTCGTAATGACACCCATGGCGTTCAACGAACACTGTAAACCAAAGTTAAGCCGGTAAAGTGAGACCCGGCCGTACACACCTTGACATAATCAGAGTAAACTTGTGATAAAGCAGAGGAACTTTAGGGGCTTCCGGTTCAAATACGACCAGAGACCCGGCCCAAAGGGGTTAAGCCAAGATTCGGATACGATCATATAGCCCCCAGTGGGTGTGGCGATGCCAATCAAGAGGGTACCGACAGCTATGTTCTCTTTGGTTCGAATACGACCCATGTTTGAACAGGAAGCCCCCAGGTGACTTTTAGAATTGTTTAACGACGCTGATTCGAATACGATCCACGTCGGTTCTCAGAGGGGGTAAACCATGATTCAAATATGACCAAAGGTAACCTCCCAATGAGCTCGGCACTTTGCCAACCAAATGGGTATCGACAGCTATGTTCTCTTTGGTTCGAATACGACCCATGTTTGAACAGGAAGCCCCCAAGTGACTTTACCGCTTACGGCTAGATTCGAATACGATCATAAGCCGGATCCTCCTTTAAGTCATCATGTAAACAACACGTGCATATTTGGAGGAGAAAAAAGGACAGAGGTCCTGCTTTATTGCTTATCATAATATATACATGGCTGAGAGAAATATGTACACCACGAGAGCCGGTGGCTCAAGTGTAGTAAGGCCGAAGCTGAGCTATGTTCCACGGCTGACGGGTCTCTTCCTCCGACTTACATGAATCTTTGTGCTCCCGAATGTCAATGAGGTAATATGACCCGTTGTGCAAGTTCTTGCTGACCACAAAGGGCCCTTCCCAAGGTGGGGATAACTTGTGTGCATCTGTTTGATCCTGGATGAGCCGGAGCACAAGGTCGCCTTCCTGGAAGACCCGGGATTTGACCCGGCGGCTATGATAACGGCGCAGGTCTTGTTGGTAAATCGCTGAACGGGCTGCTGCCACATCACGCTGTTCGTCCAACAAGTCAAGAGCATCTTGACGCGCCTGTTCATTATCCGTCTCAACGTAAGCCGCCACGCAAGGTGAGTCGTGACGGATGTCACTAGGAAGGACTGCTTCTGCTCCATAAACCATGAAGAAAGGCGTGAAGCCTGTAGACCTGTTAGGAGTAGTGTTGATACTCCATAAGATGGAGGGAAACTCCTCCACCCAACAACCCGGCGTCCGCTGCAAAGGGACCAAAAGCCGGGGCTTGATGCCCTTCAGAATCTCCTGATTAGCTCTCTCAGCTTGACCATTGGATTGAGGATGAGCCACTGAGGAAACATCAAGTCGGATATGCTCTCGTTGACAAAACTCTTCCATGGCGCCTTTGGAAAGATTGGTGCCATTGTCAGTTATAATGCTGTGCGGAAAGCCAAAGCGGAAAATCACCTTTTTCATAAATTGAACCGCCGTGGCTGCATCGCACTTGCTAACTGGCTCAGCTTCCACCCACTTTGTGAATTTATCAACTGCCACCAAGAGGTGGGTCTTCTTATCCTTGGACCTTTTAAAAGGCCCAACCATATCAAGCCCCCAGACTGCAAAGGGCCAAGTGATTGGGATCATCCTCAACTCCTGAGCCGGCACGTGAGCCCGTCGTGAGAACCTTTGGCAACCATCACATTTACTGACCAAGTCCTCTGCATCAGCATGAGCCGTCAACCAATAAAAACCATGACGGAAAGCCTTGGCCACAAGGGATTTTGAGCCGGCATGATGGCCACAATCCCCTTCATGGATCTCACGCAAGATCTCTTGACCTTCCTCAGGGGAGACACAACGCTGAAATGCCCCTGTAACACTGCGATGATGCAACTCGCCATCGATAACGATCATTGACTTAGCCCGCCGGGTTATTTGCCTGGCCAAAGTTTCATCCTCAGGCAACTCTCCCCGGGTTATATAAGCCAGATATGGCATTCTCCAGTCTGGTATGACATGAAGAGCCGCCACCAGTCGTGCCTCCGGGTCAGGGATAGCCAAGTCTTCCTCTTTAGGCAACTTAACTGAAGGGTTATACAGGACGTCCAGGAAAGTGTTAGGCGGCACCGGCTTTCGCTGAGAGCCCAGCCGGCTTAGAGCATCAGCCGCCTCGTTCTTCCTGCGATCAATGTGCTCCACTTGGTAGCCCTGAAAGTGCCCAGCAATGGCATCAACCTCGCGGCGATAAGCCGCCATGAGAGGATCCTTAGAATCCCACTTGCCTGATACTTGTTGAGCCACCAAGTCTGAGTCACCAAAGCACCTTACCCGGCTCAAGCTCATCTCCTTAGCCATCCGAAGACCGTGGAGCAAGGCCTCGTACTCAGCCGCATTGTTAGTGCAAGGGAACATCAACTGTAGCACATAATGGAACTTGTCACCCTTAGGGGAAGCCAATACAACGCCAGCCCCCGAGCCCTCCAACTGCCTGGACCCATCAAAGTGAATGGTCCAATATGTGTTATCCGGCTTTTGCTCGGGTACTTGTGACTCTGTCCAATCATTGATGAAATCCACCAAGGCCTGAGATTTAACAGCAGTGCGTGGCACATATTTGAGACCATGAGGTCCAAGTTCTATAGCCCACTTAGCAATTCTCCCTGTGGCCTCTCTGTTTTGAATGATATCGCCAAGGGGGCAGAGCTGACCACAGTGATGGGATGACCCTGAAAATAATGCTTAAGTTTCCGGCTTGCCATGAACACACCATATACCAGCTTCTGCCAATGCGGGTACCGCTGCTTGGATTCAATGAGCACTTCGCTGACATAATAAACCGGCCGCTGAACCGGATGCTCCTTACCCTCCTCCTTGCGCTCCACCACAATAGCCACACTGACGGCTCGTGCGTTTGCCGCCACATACAGTAGTAAGGGCTCCTTATCAGTCGGAGCAGCAAGGACTGGGGGCTCTGCCAGCTGCTTCTTCAAATCCTCAAAGGTGGTATTAGCTGCATCATTCCAGACAAAGTTATCAGTTTTATTCATCAACTGATATAAGGGCATGGCCTTCTCACCCAAACGGCTTATAAACCGGCTTAACACAGCGATGCGACCCGCCAAGCGCTGAACGTCATTTATACACGCCGGCTTAGCCAGGGAGGTGATGGCCTTGATCTTCTCCGGGTTAGCCTCAATGCCTCTGTCAGAAACCAAGAAGCCCAAGAGTTTGCCTGCAGGAACACCAAAGACACACTTGGCCGGGTTAAGCATCATCTTATAGACCCGGAGATTATCAAAGGTTTCCCTTAAATCATCTATCAGGGTTTCCTCTTTGATGGATTTAACCACAATATCGTCCACGTAAGCGTGAACATTGCGTCCGATCTGTTTATGAAGACAGTTCTGCACACAACGGGCATAGACACATAGCAGAAGGCTCCAAAGGGAGTGATGAACGCCGTCTTCTCCTGGTCCTTAACTGCCATCTTGATCTGATGATAACCAGAATAAGCATCCAAGAAACTTAAACGTGCACAACCTGCCGTAGCATCAATGATTTGATCAATACGGGGGAGGGCAAAAGGATCAGCCGGACACGCCTTGTTCAAGTCCGTGTAGTCCACACACATCCGCCAGGTGCCGTTCTTCTTGAGTACGAGCACCGGGCTAGCCAACCACTCTGGGTGAAAAACTTCAACGATAAACCCGGCCGCCAAGAGCCGGGCTACTTCTTCACCAATAGCTTTCCGCCTTTCCTCATTAAACCGCCAAAGGAACTGTCTGACCGGCTTAAATTTCGGATCAACATTGAGAGTATGCTCAGCGAGTTCTCTAGGTACACCTGGCATGTCAGAAGGTTTCCACGCGAAGATGTCCCTATTCTCACGGATGAACTCGATGAGCGCGCTTTCCTATTTTGGATCCAGATTTGCACTGATGCTAAACTGCTGAGATGAGTCACCTGGAACAAAATCAACAAGTTTAGTCTCATGAGCCGACTTAAATTTCATTGCCGGCTCTTGTTCTGTGGTTGGCTTTTTCAGAGAGGTCATATCTGTTGGGTCAACATTGTCTTTGTAAAACTTCAACTCCTCTGTAGCACACACAGATTCTGCATAAGCCGTGTCGCCTTCCTCACACTCCAGAGCCACTTTCCGGCTGCTGTGAACCGTAATAGTCCCATTGTGACCCGGCATTTTGAGCTGTAAGTACACATAACACGGCCGTGCCATGAACTTGGCATAAGCCGGCCGTCCAAATATAGCATGGTATGGACTTCTTATCTTGACCACCTCAAAGGTCAATTTCTCCACCCTGTAGTTGTTGTCATCACCAAAGGCCACTTCCAATTCGATCTTGCCAACTGGATAAGCCGACTTACCAGGTACTACACCATGGAAGATGGTGTTTGACTGGCTGAGGTTCTTATCAACCAACCCCATACGGCGAAAGGTCTCATAATAGAGGATGTTGATGCTGCTGCCTCCATCCATGAGCACCTTTGTGAACTTATATCCTCCCACTTGAGGAGCCACCACTAAGGCCAAGTGGCCCAGGTTATCCACCCGGGGAGGGTGATCCTCCCTACTCCACACTATAGGCTGCTCAGACCACCGCAAGTAGCGTGGGACCGCCGGCTCAACCGCATTCACAGCCCTCTTGTGAAGCTTCTGAGCTCGCTTGCACAAACTAGTGGTAAACACATGATACTGTCCACCGCTAAGCTGCTTTGGATTGGTCTGATAACCCCCTGCTGCTGTTGATGACCCTGGCCAGACTGGTGATTAAAGCCCCCTTGACCACTCTGAGGACCAGAATTTGAGCCGCCCCCCGGGCCATGAAAGCCGCCGGCGCCTGAGCCGCCGCCCGGGCCATTGTAGTTTTTAAAGGCTTTCATGATTGCACAATCCTTCCATAGATGAGTCGCTGGCTTCTCTCTAGAGCCATGCCTTGGACAAGGTTCATTCAACAGCTGCTCCAGCGTCGGACCTGACCCGCCGCCGCGGGGAGGGGGTCTCCCCTTGCGTCGCTGGTTATTACCTTGTGAGCTGGCGTTGGCTACAAACTCTAGGCTGCCATCGGCCTTGCGCTTGCCTCCTCCTTGGTTCCCCGGGTTATGCTGGGGACCCTTGCCATTGCCATTCTTCTTTCCCTTCCCTGCCCTTTCATCATCTGAAGGGGGATCCTTGGTACCATTAGAATCTGCGTACTTGACAAGAGCCGCCATTAGCGTGCCCATGTCACTGCAGTCGCGCTTAAGCCGCCCGAGTTTCATCTTCAGGGGCACGAAGCGACAATTCTGTTCCAACATTAAGACTGCAGAGCCGGCATCCATCTTATCTGATGAATGTATGATCTCCTTGACCCGGCGAACCCAATGAGTCGTGGATTCACCCTCCTGCTGCTTACAGTTAGTCAAATCCACAATTGACATAGACTGCCTACAGGTATCCTTGAAGTTTTGGATGAACCGGGCTTTCAGCTCAGCCCAAGATCCGATGGAGTTCGGTGGTAGCCCTTTCAACCAAGTGCGGGCAGTCCCATCCAACATCATGGTGAAGTACTTAGCCATGGCTGCCTCACTGACCTCCAGTAGCTCCATGGCCATCTCATAACTCTCGATCCAGGCTGCAGGCTGTAAGTCAGCTGTGTAGTTAGGCACCTTCCTAGGGCCCTTGAAGTCCTTAGGTAGACGTTCATTACGGATAGCTGGCACCAAACAAGGGACACCCCCGGTCCTGGTAGGGATACCCACATCAACGGAAGTCGTCGGATAAGCCGGGGGGTCTGGTAAGCCGTCAATTGAGGCACTTGCTCCGCCTCTTGCCGCGCTTTGTCCTGCTCTGCTGCATAAAATGCTCCATTATGAGCCAGACCATGGCCAGGGGGCGGGTCATGGCGTCGGACGTTACTTGAGCCGGTTGCTGAGACCATGTGCCGGCTATAACTTGGGCTCTGCCCCGGACGAGGGGTCGAGTGGATCCTATCCCGGCTGTAGGAGTACGCCTCCTGCTGTGCCAGTGCCGTCTGCAGGAGTTCCCTGACCCGGCGGGTTTCAATAGCCGTCGGAGAGTCGCCGTCAACTGGGAGAGCCGCCAGCCGTGCTGCCGCAGCGACCATGTTCTCCAGCGGGTTATTATAATGACCCGGGGGTATTGGCACATACTGAGGCGGGGCAGGGGGCACCTGGGGAGGCCCCATCACTCGTGGCTGAATAAGGGGTCCAGACCCGAGCGCTATGACCCCTGGCGGGTTACTAGACCCTGCACCTGGCGTGTTGAAGAGGTTGCGTGGATCGTAAACCGGTGGGAGTCGAGACTGGGCCTTTTGATGCCTCCTTCTCATGACCTCATTGGCCGCGTTCTGATCCATCGTGAGTTGGAAGGACTGCGCCTGAATCAGCTGAGTCTGGGCATCGAGAGCCGCCCGCTCCGCAGCCAGCCTGATCCCTTCCGCTGCAAGATCCTCTTTAGCTTTTATCAGATCCAATTTTAACTGTGCCACCTCCGCATCATGCTGAGCTTGATCCGCCGGGTCAACCGTGGCGGTTAACAGGGCCGTCATCTTGTCCGTGAGATCCATTAGCACCTGAGCCGGAGAAGGCACCGGATTTCCCGCTCCAGCAGCGGGGTTCTGAACAGGCTGCGCACCAGCCATAAAAACTCCAACCTGACTTGGTGGCTCAAAAAGGTCCGGAATACTGTCACCATCGGAACAACCCATGTGCCTGCCATCTTGAAGTTGGCACAACGAGTTTGACTCATCGGTGGCCGACTCGCCGTCAGAGCCGGCGACCGTCTCATCACCAGATCCAGATTGATCGGAGAGTCCTCCATGGATGCACCCCACAAAAGCATGCCTTAAGGCAGGCCGGGCCTGGGCGGGTCACGCAAGCTGAGCCGTCTCGATGAGATCAGCGCAGAGACCCGGCTCAGGGCCCGGCTCACCAATCTTGCCAATGAAAACATGAATTCCGCCGAAGGGGACCCGGTACCTGTACTCAATTGAGCCGGCGTCGGGGCCCCAGTTTGCATCGTCGATGTAGAGCTTGCCGCGACGACTCTTGGTCATCCGGCCCACAGCGTATCCCTTGATCCCTTCGAAGCTGCCCTTCAAGAACTCAAATCCACCGTGCGCTGGCCCCACGGTGGGCGCCAACTGTCGTGGAATTGTCACGGCAGATGTCCTCGAGCTAGGACTTAGTCGTGGAGCCATCGCAACTAGGAAGCTTGAAGGGGTTAATGCGGGACAAGGAACACGAGGGTTTATACTGGTTCGGCCCCTTACGGTGAAGGTAAAAGCCTACGTTCAGTTTGAGGTGGTATTGATTAGGGTTACGATCACCAGGGAGCTAAACAGCTATGCCCGGCTCTCGATGAGATTGTTGTCGCCCCTAAACCGCTGCTGGGTCGTCCCTTTATATAAGGAGGCTGACGCCCTGCAGCTCTCAGAGTCCCGGCCGGCTCATAAGAGTGTCCGGCTCGGACTCTCAACTATTCTTGCCTTACACTACAAGTTCTATCATAACAATGATTGTAATTACGGGCCTTAAGCCATATCCGGGTCTTAGCCCATCTCTGGCCCATTGTCTTCAAGCTTGGCTCCGGGCTTCTGGCAATGACCATACGAGTAACCCGGCCCCTCTTGGCGGGTGACTCTAAGGTCTATATCCTCAACAAATCCCCTATGGGTATACCTAGAACATCCCCATCCCCATCTATTCCCCATCATCCCATCCCCTCCCCGTTTACATGACTGGGGATGAAATTTCCCCATACCCATGCCCCACTAGGGAACGGGGCCCTATTAGGGTCCCCATCCCCATGAACAAATGATCATATACATAATGTGACACATACTATAATCAACAAACATAAATGTCATTGTTCGTGTTCTGCTAATATTGATCTAGGTCATACTCACTTCTTGGTCATGGTGGCAGCTGAGGTGAGGACGTGGGTTAGGTTTAAGGTTTTCTTCAGAGTTCTTTTGTTTTCACAAGTTTATTTGTGAATATTTTAAGGTTGACCGCAATGTCATAGTTCAAAAGTAGCTCCTCGATGGGTATTGGGTCTGGGGAACAGAATATCATCCCCATCCCCGTTGTACCCTATGGGGAATAAATTAGTTTAGTAAATATCCCCATGGGGAAGTTTTTCGCCCATCCCCACCCCCTAATAGATGAAATCCCCATGGGTTTTGCGAGTATGGGGCCCCATTGCCATCCCTTCGCCTCGGAGACCCCCCTGACTTGTTCCCGACGCCAAAATCTCTTATATATACAGAAACCCCCAGAACATAACCTAGATCGGGAGTTCCGCCGCCGCAAGCCTCTGTAGCCACCAAAAACCAATCGGGACCCTGTTCCGGCACCCTGCCGGAGGGGGGATCCATCACCGGTGGCCATCTTAATCATCCCGGCGCTCTCCATGACGAGGAGGGAGTAGTTCACCCTCGGGGCTGAGGGTATGTACCAGTAGCTATGTGTTTGATCTCTCTCTCGTGTTCTTGATTCGGCACGATCTTGATGTATCGCGAGCTTTGCTATTATAGTTGGATCTTATGATGTTTCTCCCCCTCTACTCTCTTGTAATGGATTGAGTTTTCCCTTTGAAGTTATCTTATCGGATTTAGTCTTTAAGGATTTGAGAACACTTGATGTATGTCTTGCATGTGCTTATCTGTGGTGACAATGGGATATCACGTGATCTACTTGATGTATGTTTTGGTGATCAACTTGCGGGTTTCGTGACCTCGTGAACTTATGCATAGGGGTTGGCACACGTTTTCGTCTTGACTCTCCGGTAGAAACTTTGGGGCACTCTTTGAAGTTCTTTGTGTTGGTTGGATAGATGAATCTGAGATTGTGTGATGCATATCGTATAATCATACCCACGGATACTTGAGGTGACATTGGAGTATCTAGGTGACATTAGGGTTTTGGTTGATTTGTGTCTGACGGTGTTATTCTAGTACGAACTCTATGATAGACCGAACGGAAAGAATAGCTTCGTGTTATTTTACTACGAACTCTTGAATAGATCGATCAGAAAGGATAACTTTGAGGTGGTTTCGTACCCTACAATAATCTCTTCGTTTGTTCTTCGCTATTAGTGACTTTGGAGTGACTCTTTGTTGCATGTTGAGGGATAGTTATATGATCCAATTATATTATTATTGTTGAGAGAACTTGCACTAGTGAAAGTATGAACCCTAGGCCTTGTTTCCTAGCATTGCAATACCGTTTGTGCTCACTTTTATCATTAGTTACCTTGCTGTTTTTATATTTTCAGATTACAAAAACCCATATCTACCATCAATATTGCACTTGTATCACCATCTCTTTGCCGAACTAGTGCACCTATACAATTTACCATTGTATTGGGTGTGTTGGGGACACAAGAGACTCTTTGTTATTTGGTTGGAGGGTTGCTTGAGAGAGACCATCTTCATCCTACGCCTCCCACGGATTGATAAACCTTAGGTCATCCACTTGAGGGAAATTTGCTACTGTCCTACAAACCTCTGCACTTGGAGGCCCAACAACGTCTACAAGAAGAAGGTTGTGTAGTAGACATCAATAATTATGCTACAATAATCTCATGCTAATGATGCCACATCACCGCAATTGCTGTTGTTAACCTCACGATGATTCAATCACGTTCAAATTTGAAATTCAAAATTTAGCCAAATAGCAAAGTAAATGAAAGAAAAGGAGAAGGCAAAAAAAAAGACCCCCTGGCCATCTGGACCAACAGGCCCAGCTGGCAATACACGCGGCGCAGCCGGCCCACCCCCGTTGCCCCCTGCCTATTAGGCCACACCGAACCCTAACCACCAGACCCCCCCCACTTCCCCCACGCACCCATGCTCCTCTCCTC